>NC_083116.1:67566031-67638691 GCF_949774975.1 Lagenorhynchus albirostris | reverse complement strand
CAATTATAAGGTAAAGCAGTACCAGGAATATAACATACAACATGATGACTAGTTAACACTGTTTTATAATATATATGAAAGTTGTTAATAGAGTAAATCCTAAGTGTTCTCATCACAAGGGAAAAGATTTTTATTTTTTGTAGCTATAGATCATGGAACAAACTTAATTTATTGTGTTTATCATTTCACAATATATATGTCACATCATTATGCTGCATGCCTTAAACTCATATAGTAATGTATGTAGCAAAAACGCTGTTTTTGAACATTACTTAGGTCAGCTCTTTTCTTTTTCATACCCTTCAATGAGGCCATGTAATATATTTGTAATACAGTTAGATTCATTTCATAGCTGGTATTCCATTCTGGATTCCTCCTTCATCTAGATGAAAGATTTTTAATTTTCATGAATAATCATATAACCACAAGCACAGTACCATATAGAACAGTTATACCATCTAAAATATTATCTTGTGTATCCCTTTGTAATCAGCCCTTATCTTCATCCAAAATTCATGGCAACCACTCATATGTTTTCTCTCCCTATACTTTCACCTTACACATAATGTCATAGAAATAAAATTATGCAATATGTAGGTTTTGGTGTATGACCTCTTTCATTTAGTAATCTCACAAGCCCTTAAAAGTAGAGAGATGCAGTAGAAGAAGTAGTCAGAGAGATTCAAAGCATAAGAAGGATTCATCACCCAATTTTTGGCTTTGAAGATTTAGAGGGTCATGAGCCAAGGAAAGTGCCTAGTCTCTAGAAGCTAAGAGTGATCCCAGGCCAACAGTCAGTAGTTAAATGGGAACTTCAGTCATCTTGCAATCAACTTGCTGAATAAAATGAATTTTGCCAACAACCGAAATGAGCCTGGAATTGAATTCATCCTATAGCCCCCAAATAAGAGCTCAGACTGTCAAACATATTTATTTCATACTTGTGAGATCCTAAGCAGAGAACCTACTTGAGACCACCTGGCTGTTTCACTTCCAGGAATGTCATAAAAGGTGGTTTTCTTTTGTGTTCTCTCTCCCTCTCCCAACATGGCGGCCTCAGCAAAAAAGAAGAATAAGAAGGGGAAGACTATCTCCCTAACGGACTTCCTGGCTGAGGATGGAGGGACTGGTGAAGGAAGCACCTATGTCCCCAAACCAGTCAGCTGGGCTGATGAAACAGATGAGCTAGAAGGAGATGTTTCAACCACTTGGCATAGTAATGATGATGACGTGTATAGGGCACCTCCAATTGACCGTTCCATCCTGCCCACTGCTCCACAGGCTGCTCAGGAACCCAATATCGACCAGAGCCATCTTCCCAAATCACCACCCTACACTGCTTTTCTAGGGAACCTGCCCTATGATGTGACAGAAGACTCCATTAAGGAATTCTTTAAAGGATTAAATATCAGTGCAGTGCGTTTACCACGTGAACCCAGCAATCCTGAGAGGTTGAAAGGTTTTGGTTATGCTGAGTTTGAGGACCTGGATTCCTTGTTCAGTGCCCTGAGCCTCAATGAAGAGTCTCTAGGTAACAGGAGAATTAGAGTGGACGTTGCTGATCAAGCACAGGATAAAGACAGGGATGATCGTTCTTTTGGCCGAGATAGAAATCGGGATTCTGACAAAACAGATACAGACTGGAGGGCCCATCCTGTTACAGACAGCTTTGATGACTACCCACCTAGAAGAGGTGATGATAGCTTTGGAGACAAGTATCCAGATCATTATGATTCAGACCGATATCGTGATGAGTATCAGGACAGTTACCGTGATGGCCCATGCCGGGACATGGATCTCTACGGGGGCCGAGATCGCTATGATGACCGAGGCAGCAGAGACTATGATAGAGGCTACGATTCCAGGATAGGCAGTGGCAGAAGAGCATTTGGTAGTGGGTACCATAGGGAGGACGACTACAGAGGAGGCGGGGACCACTATGAAGACAGATATGACAGACGAGATGACCGGTCATGGAGCTCCAGAGACGATTACTCTCGGGATGATTATAGGCCTGATGATAGAAGTCCCCGCCAAAGACCCAAACTGAACCTAAAGCCTCGGAGTACTCCTGAGGAAAATGATTCCGCTGCTAGCACGTCCCAGTCCAGTCGAGCAGCCTCTATCTTTGGAGGGGCAAAGCCTGTTGACACAGCTGCTAGAGAACGAGAAGTATAAGAGTGGCTACAGAAGGAACCGGAGAAACTGCAGAGTCAGCTGGATGAGCCAAAACTAGAACGATGGCCTCGGGAGAAACACCCAAGCTGGCGAAGTGAAGAAACTCAGGAACGGGAACGATCGAGGACAGGAAGTGAGTCATCACAAATGGGGACCTCAGCCACATCTAGCAGAAATGCACGAAGGAGAGAGAGTGAGAAGTCTCTAGAAAATGAAACACCCAATAAAGAGGAAGACTGTCAGTCTCCAACTTCTAAGCCTCCCAAACCTGAACAGCCTCTAAAGGTAATGCCAGCCCCTCCACCAAAGGAGAATGCTTGGGTGAAGCGAAATTCTAACCCTCCTGCTCAATCTCAGAACTCAGACACAGAGCAGCAGTTCCCTACAAGTGGTGGAGGGAAAGTAATTCCAGCTCAACCATCTGAGGAAGGACCAGTAAGGAAAGATGAAAATAAAGTAGATGGGCTGAGTGCCCCAAAAGGCCAAAGTGGAAATTCCAGCCGTGGTCCAGGAGATGGAGGGAACAAAGACCACTGGAAGGAGTCAGATAGGAAAGATGGCAAAAAGGATCAAGACTCCAGATCTGCACCTGAGACAAAGAAAGCGGAAGAAAATCCAGCCTCTAAGTTCAGTTCTGCAAGCAAGTATGCTGCTCTTGCCGTTGATGGTGAAGATGAAAATGAGGGAGAAGATTACACCAAATAGACCTCTGAATTCTGTGCTTTCTCCTAGTCTCTCACCACCCTGGAACATTCGAGAGCAAGTCAAACCTCTATCCAGACAAGACAAAATAACACTCACCATCTCCTGGATACCTTTCTTAACTTTTTTTTTTAAAAAGAAACAAAATGAAATTCTTTTGCATGCTTCTTCAGCCTTTAAAATATTGAACTAACTGGAGAATCACCAATGTAGCCAGAGAGAGACGTACAGCTTTTAATGCTGTAAGTTTAAAGTTGTGGTGCATTTTTATGACATGTGCAGTTGCCTGTGTGATTAGTGCCTAGGGGCCTCCGTTTAGCAAGATGGCAGTGATAGTGATGCAGTGTCTGGAATCTAGTTGGGCAGTAGGCAGGTATAAGGAAGAGTGTGAGGTTTCTACCTTTAATTCTTATCCTGTTGTGGCATACATGAATTAGCAAACAATATCTGAATAAATTCTCCATTCTTAGCAAGGTAGGTTTAGTCTCTGATGTTGTTTTAGTCTCCAGGAGGCTGCCAGCCCCACCTCTTATTTAATTCTGAGTTACTGGGGCCAGCCTAAGGGGGAGTTCCTTCATTTGTGCCCCCCATGGGGGTAGGTGGGAGTGAGTCTACAGGCCACTGAAGAATAGGACTGTTTGGTGACCAAAGTAAATGGGGAAATCGTGGTTTGAAAAGAAGCTTGGGGATTTGATAAATTATTTTGCACCAGTAACAGGGAAAATGGTATCACCTCCAGTAAACACATAGTCGTTTACCTCCTGGAGCAGGAAGCACTTAAGGGTTGTGGGAATTCCCAGGTCTTTTATGTGTCCTGGTTTCACCCTTTCTTAAACACTATCCCTTCTGAAAGTTCAAATATATCCACATTCTGTTGAAATCTTGAAGCTTTAAAAATTTAGACTCTTGTCATCATCTTATGTTCATCATGCTACTCTTTCCTGTTAACCTTCCTACAGGCAGCTTCTACTTAAGTCACATACTTGACCTCCTAAGCATTCTCTAGAGCCCCTGGGAGCTGTCCAATGAGGAGTCATCACTGCTTTTTCTCAAGCAAATCTTGCCTCCTTCATGCTTTGACACTCCTTCCCTCTAGCCATTCGTGCTCCTGCTGCTTTGACCCCTTTTGCACCTCAGAAAACTTTAGAATTACTAGTCTTAGGTGGTGAGCGAGGGTGGTTAAATTGGGAGGCTTTCTTACAATCTTGATTGGGGTTTGAGGGGCTTTTTAAAAAACAAAAGTTTCCTTCTCTCCAAGTGAAATCTCACACCAATGTTTGGATTTATAATGTGGCTTAGACCAATGTGTGGTTTTTTTGGTTCTGTTTTTTTTAGCATCCCCTTGAGAGAATAAATGATAATGGAGGAGAACAATTTCACAAGGTCCTGGCTTCTCTTGCAACACAGTAGCTTTACTTGCCTGCTTTTATGTGCACCTTGGTACTGTCAGCTCAACAGATGGTGTCCTTACAGGCAATATTGGTACCTGCAGAGAAAAGACATCTTGGTCTCTTCTCGCATCAGTCCTAAGTTAGACCCTTTACAGCCATGCAGGGGTGTTGGTTTATGAGTGCTGCAGCAGTGAACATAATGAATCATTTACCCAGTGGACATAGAAAACATACCAAGTGAAGTAACTTTAAATAATTGGTTTGGAGTGGGTAGTAGCTAGGAAGTGGCTTTTAGAGATACCCAAGGTTGAGAGGGTGTTTTTTTTTAACCATTTGCTATAAATGATGAAAAAGTAGGGTTTGCCCTCTTCATGTCTGCTTCCAAGTAGATGTGTCCAAAAAAGCTGTTTTTTCCCCCATTCCTCTACCGTGCCACCCTGTTAAAACAAACAGGAATTTATGACCCGCTCCTCACTACATGTAAAATTTGTACAAAAATATCTTCTATGAAAATGATCTGTAATCTGTAGACTTATTACCTGGGAGATGTCTTGAGATGTAAAATCCCATCCTTTAGGTTGTGGGGTTTTTTGTTTTCTCCAAATAAATCTGATCTTTAAAGTTCAAAAAAAACAAAATAAAAGGTGGTTTTGTCTTAAGTAGCTATATTTGTGGTAGCTTGTTATGGCAAGGATAGAAAATGAATACATACCAATTAAAAGACTGATTTTTCAACTCTGTAATGAGTTATATGGGAAAAGAGTCTAAAAAAGAGTGGATACATGTATATGAATAACTGATTAACTGTGCTATACAGCAGAAAGTAGCACAACATTGTAAATCAACTATACTCCAATAAAATTTTTTAAGAAGACTGATATTTTCAGATTAGATAGAAGAGCAGGATCCAATTATACACTGCCTTCAAGGAACCCACTTTAATTAAAAATATATAGATATGTTAACAATATCAGGGTTGAGAATGGAGTTGCTTCTTAATACCAATGCAAACTTCACTAGAAGCAATGTTAGCAGGAATATAGAAAGTTATTACATAAAAATAAATTGATCAATTCACCAAGAAATATAACAAAAATATTTAAGCAAGTAAAAGAGTGCTTCAAAACATATGAGGCAAAAACTTGTAGATCTGAAAGGAGAGTGGAAAAATCCACAAATATACTTGGAAACTTCAACATTCCTCTCTCAGTAATCAATAGAAGCAGTAGTCAGGAAATCAACAATGATATACAAGAAACTGAAGAAAAATATCTTAAAATGTGACCCAGAAAGTTGACATCTAGCATGACATTGTGAGGAGTTTTGCTGATCTGCACCCCAGTAAAAAAAGGTGAAACTTATTTTTAAAATCCCAATAACTATCTAAAGCCCTTGGAATGATTTGAAGGACAAAGAGCAAATGAAGCAATATCTATTCAAGAGAGCACATGAAAATTCAGCAAGAAAGATAAGTTTGTGGTATTTGAACCAAGACTTATCCCTCCGTTACCTCTCCAAACTCAGTGATGTGGAGACTTCAATCCATATTGCTGCAGCCAAGAACACAGGGCTCTTATCCCCCCTGCTCCCAATCAGAGGGTTTTCTACCTGGAAGAAGCAGAACCACAGTGCTTCTACTTCTTCCTCCTGCTACCTGTTTCTGAGGCTAAATCATGGCAATTGCAGTTGAGAGGTAGGGGTTCTCTTCTTCTGCTTAGCTGTCGCTCATGGAGACAAAACAAATATCAAACACTGTCCTCAGAAACTATTTCTTCTAGGGATCCAGATTCTGGTTGTAATAATTCGTAGAGCAATTTATGCTTCCAGGGCATTGTGGAAAGCAATAGAGCAATCACTAGTCAATTGGTGGAGTTTAACAACTTATATGGTCAGGTAAAGAGAAACATAAAGCCCCACCAAAATCACTGGCATCCCAGGATGACTGTGAGCATATCAAAAGTTGTGCCTTCCAGAGGTGCAATATCAGAGGCTTAAAACCATTTGGGAGGGGATTGAATAGATTTCCCTAAAATAATGCAGCCAGTCAGTAAACAAATAAATAATCAAACAATAATTTTTAAAAACAGTGGAGGGGAGGAAGAGTGGACCTGTACCTAGAGTTTCTACAATATATTAACTAAAATGTTTAGTTTCCCACAAAATTACTGATATCAGGCAAAATAGATTTTTTAAAATATTGGTGATAGGGCTTCCCTGGTGGCACAGTGGTTGAGAATCTGCGTGCCAATGCAGGGGACACGGGTTCGAGCCCTGGTCTGGGAAGATCCCACATGCCGCGGAGCAACTGGGCCTGTGAGCCACAATTACTGAGCCTGCGCGTCTGGAGCCTGTACTCCGCAACAACAGAGGCCGCGATAGTGAGAGGCCCATGCACCGTGATGAAGAGTGGCCCCCGCTTGCCACAACTAGAGAAAGCCCACACACAGAAATGAAGACCCAACACAGCCATAAATAAATAAAATTTTAAAAACTATATTGGCGATAAATACAAATTTTTATTTTTATAAATTTTTATAAATTTATAAATATAAATTATCAACTTATCAAAAAGATATAACAATTATAAACATGTATGTGTCTAATAACAGAGCACCAAAATACATGAAGCAAAAACTAACAGAAATAAATGGAGAAGGGAAAAAGAAAAATTCAACAATAATATTTGGAGACTTAAATACCAATATTTCAAGAATCAGTAGAACAGCTAGACTGAAGATCAACAAGAAAATAGAAGATATGAACAGTACTATAAACCACCTTGACCTAACAGACATCTATAGTATACTTTACACAACAGCAAAATATAGATTCTTAAGTGCACTAGAAAGAAACTCTCCAGCATCAACCATACACTAAATTGTAAAACAAATCTCAGCAAATTTAAAGAGATAGAAAAAATACAGAGTGATGCCCTGACCAAAATGGAATGAAATTCAAAATAAAAAGCAGAAAAACTCACAAATATGTGGAAACTTGAAAAAAGATGCAATCTTAAATAATCAATGAGTCAAAGAATAAATCAAAAGAGTAATTATAAAATTATTTTAGATGAATGAAAATGAAGACACAACATAATACTTATGGGATGGAGGTAAAGCAGTGCTTACAGGGAAATTTATAGCTGTAAATATCTGTGTTAAGAAAGAATAAAGATCACAAATCAATAAGCTAATTTTCCACCTTAGGACACTGGAAAAAGAAGAGCTAACTAAATTTAAAGCAAACAAAGGAAAGAAATAATAAAGATTAGAGACTGAGGAGGTCAAGATGACAGAGTAAGAGGACGTGGAGCTCTCCTGTCCCTACAAACACATCAAAAATACATTTATATGTGGAACGAATCTCATGGAAAACAAACTGGAAATTGGCAGAAGCACACGTATGCAACCAAGATTGTAATAAAAAAATACACACATAATCAGGTAGGATGCGAAGAAAAGCATCAGGTCAAGACCTATGCCCCTGTGAGGTGACTCAGAGGAAAAGGGAGATCACGTGGCTGGACACTCACCCTGGGGAGGGATTGGTCAAGCCACAGACTGGGCATCCCATTTCTGGGGACCTACATGTAGGAGAAAAGCCCCCTTGGCTGCTTACAGAATTTCAGAGACAGATAAAAAGTCTGGAGAAGCCTAGATCCACTCATGAGGAGTGTGCATATGCTGGCATGTGCTCAGGCAGGGTGGAGAGAGGTCTGCCCCTGTGGCTACTGCCTTGACATGCTCCCCAGTTGAGCTAAGAGAATGCCCCAGCCCTGCACAATCCATACCACAGCTTGGCACTGGATTGAGGGCAGCCAGAACCAAGGAAAAAACTTGTTGAAGGAAAGCAGAGCTGACCTGGGGGTCAAGGGCATAAGCCAGGTGGGACAGTGGTGGCCATTGTTGGTGTTTACTCAAGCAGCAACTCCAGAAGCATCCCAGACTTCTGACAAGAGTGGCCCCTAAAATTCCCACAGCCACCTTACTGTGTGCTCCAGCCTGAGTGAGGTAAACGTTTGGGCCCCACTCACTCCATGCCACAGTCCAACACTAGATCTGGGGTGGCCATGACAGGGGAAAAGATATGACTGTGGACTGCATCTGAGTGGAGCTGCTGCTGCCCACACAGGCAGAGCATTGGACCTCTGTAAGCACATAAGCCCCACTTGGTTCAGCACTCATCTTTCTGGGGGCAAATGTCCAAGCACAGGGAAAAGGAAAATGCACACTTAAAGGGAACAGAGCCAGCTCAAGACTGACCCTCGGAGATTCTGCTTCAGCAACTTAGGAGCAGACCCCACCACTAACAGGGTGGTGATGGTCACTAAGCAGAGAGGAAGTCACACCTCACACATAGGCTCTAGCTCTTCCATCACCAGCTACACCCCATACCAAGGTGATAGCTGCCAGCACACCCTGAGGAAAGATGTGACTGGCATCCACATCAAATTCAGCTTTCCCACCAAAGAAATTAGGCACATGCAGTCTGCATAGAGATGCTCTGACATAGAAAGAAACACTTCAAGATCACAAGAGGTAACTAAATTCATAGAGAGAGAGAAAGTTAAGGGAAATAAAAAGGCAGAGGAAATACTCTTAATTGAAAGAGCAAAAGAAAACCCCTAAAGAAATAAGTAATAAAAGAGAAATTAAAAATTTACCAGATAAGAATTCAAAACATTGGTAATAAAAATGCTAACTGAATTAAGGAAGATAATTGATCTAAACGCAGATCATTTAACAAAGAACTAGAAAATATAAAAAAGACCCAACCAAAAATAAATAATGCAATATCTGAGATAAAAAGCACTCTAGAAGCAATGAATAGCAGACTAAATGACAAAGAAGAATGCATAAGTGATCTGGAAGATAGGCTAATGGAAATCACACAATCACAGCATATAGAAAGACAAATTTAAAAAAATGCAACATTCTTCACTCTGTATGATAGATTCTAGGTCCATCCATGTCTCTACAAATGACCCAATTTCATTCCTTTTTATAGCTGAGTAATATTCCATTGTATATATGTACCATATCTTTTTTATCCATTTGTCTGTCATACAGAGTGAAGTAAGTCAGAAAGAGAAAAACAAATATCGTATATTAATGCATGTATGTGGAATCTAGAAAAATGGTACAGATGAGCCTATTTGCTGGGCAGGAATAGAGACACAGATGTAGGGAACAGATGTGTGGACCTGGTAGGGGGGTGGGATGAATTGGGAGATTGGGATTGACATATGTGCACTGCCATGTGTAAAAAAGATAGCTAGTGGGAACCTGCTGTATAGTGCAAGGAGCTCAGCTCAGTGCTCTGTGGTGACCTAGATGGATGGGATGTCGGGGGAGAGGGACGTCCAAGAGGGAGGGGATATGTGTATACAAATAGCTGATTCACTTCGTTGTACAACAGAAACTAACACAACATTGTAAAGCAATTATACTCCAATAAAGATGTAAAAACAAAAAACAACATGCTACTAAAACCAATGGGTCAATGATGAAATCAAAGAGGAATTCAGAAAATACCTCAAGATAAATGAAAATGGAAACACAACAATCCACAATCTATGGGATGCAGCAAAAGCCGTTCCCTCTTAAGGGAAGTTCATAGCAATACAGGCCTTCCCCAAGAAACAAAAAAATCTCAAATAAACATCCTAACCTCCCACCTAAAAATTAGGAAAAGAAGCCCAATGTCAAGGAATCTCAATGTCAGCAGAAGGAAGGAAATAATAAAGATCAGAGAGGAAATAAATAAAAGAGATTTTAAAAATAGCAAGATCAATGAAACCTAAAACTGTTTTTTGGAAAAGATAAAATTGATAAACCTTTAGCCAGGTTAATCAAGAAGACAAGAGGGAGGATCTAAATAAGCAAAATAAGACATAAAAGAAGAGAAATAACTGATACCACAATGATACAAAAAATCATAATTGAATATTACAAACACATATGCAAACCAATTGGACAACCTAGAAAAAATGGACACATTTCTAGAAACATACATCCTGCCAAGACTGAGTTAAGAAGAAACAGACAATTTGATCAGACAGATCAATAGAAATGAAATTGAATTTGTAATTCAAAAAGCTCCCAGCAAGAAAAGTCCAAAACCAGATGGCTTCACAGGGGAATTATACAAAATATATACAGAAGAATACCTATCCTTCACAAGCTATTCCAAAAAATTGAATAGGATGGAACACTTCCAAACTCATTCTATGAGACCACAATTACCCTGATGCCAAAACCAAACAAAGACACAAAACAAAATCATAGGCCAATATCTTTGATGAATATGGATGTAGAAATCCTCAAGAAAATATTAGCAAATTGAATCCAACAATATATATAAAGGACCATATAACATTCAAATTGGATTAATTCCAGTGTCACAAAGCTGGTCCAACAATCGCAAATCAACCAATGTGATACACATTAACAAAAGGAAAGATAAAGGTCACATGATCATCTCAATAGATGCAGAAACAGCTTTTGACAAAGTTCAATATTTCATGACAAAAACTCTCATCAAAGTGGGTGTAGAGGAAACATATTTCAATGTAATAAAGACAATTTATGACAAACCTATAGCCAACATCATACTCAATGGTGAAAAGCTGAAAGCCTTCCCACTAAATTCAGGAACAAGAAAAGAATACTCACTCTCTCCACTTCTATTTAAAACACAGTATTGAAAATGCAATCCGCAGCAAGCAGAGGAGAAAAAGAAATAAAATATTTCCAAATTAGAAGGGAAGAGGTAACTGTCACTACTTGCAGATAACATGATACTTTATATATAGAACCATAATGTCTCCACTCAAAAACTATTAGAACTAATAAATAAGTTCAGTAAGATTGCAGGATACAAGATTAATATACAGAAATCTGTTGCATATTTATACACTAAAAATGAAATATCAGGAAGAGAAAGTAAACAAAACAATCCCATTTAAAATCACATCAAATGAATAAAATAGTTAGGAATAAACTTAACCAAGAAGGTGAAAGGCTTATACTCAGAAAACTATAAAACACTGAGGAAGGAAATTGAAAATGATACACAGAAATGGAACGGTATCCTGTGATCTTGGACTGGAAGAATTAATATTGTTAAAATGTCCATACTGCCCAAAACAATCTGCAGATTTAATGCAATCCCTATCAAAATACCTACAACATTTTTCACAGAACTGGAACAAATAATCCTGCAATTCATATGGAACCACAAGACCCCAAATTGCCAAAGCAATTTCAAGAAAAAAGAACAAAATTGGAGGTATCACCCTCTCAGACCAGACTATGCTACAAAACTACAGTAATCAAAATAGTGTGGTATTGGCACAAACACAGACATATAGATCAATGGGACAAAATAGAGAGCCCAGAATAAACCCACACACCTATGGTCAATTGATCTATGACAAAGAAGGCAAGAATATACAATGGATGAAAGGCAGTCTCCTCAATAAGTGGTGCTGGGAGAACTGGACAGCTACATGTAAAAGGATGAAATTAGAACATTCTCTAATACCATACAGGAAAAAAAACTCAAAATGGATTAAGTCCTCAATGTAAGATCAGAAACCATAAAATTCTTACAAGGAAACATAGGCAAAACACTCTTTTACATAAATTGTAGCAATATTTTTTGTATCTGTCTCCTAAGGCAAAAGAAATAAAATCAAAAAATAAACAAATGGGACTTAATTAACCTTAAAGTCTTTTGCACAGTAAATGAAACCATTGACAAAACAAGACATCCTACTGAATGGGAGAAAATATGTGCAAATGATATGACTGGTAGGGGGTTAATATCTAAAATATATAAACAACTCATAGAACTCAATATCAAAAATACAAACAACCCAATTATAAAATGAGTAGAAGACCAAAATAGATATTTTTCCAAAGAAGACATACAGATGAATAAGAGGCATATAAAAAGATTCTCAACATCACTAATTATTACAGAAATGCAAATCAAAACCAAGATAAAATATCACCTCGCATGTGTCATAATGGCTATTATCGAAAAGTCTACAAATAAAGAATGTTGTTGAGGATATGGAGAGAAAGGAACTCTTGTACTCTGTGGCTGGGAAAAAAATTGATGCAGCTACTATGAAAAACAGTATGGAAGTTCCTAAAAAACTGAAAATAGAACTACCATATCATTCAGGCTTTTGACTCCTGGGTATATATCCAGGGAAAAAAAGACATTAATTTGAAAAGATACCGGCAACCCAATGTTCATAGCAGCACTACTTACAATAATCAAGACATGGAAGCAACCCAAGTGCCCAGCAACACATGATTGGATTAAGAAGATGTGATACACACACACACACACACACACACACACACACACACACAATGAATATTACTCAGCCATAAAAGAGAGTGAAATTCTGCCATTTGCAGCAACATGGATGGACTTAGAGGATATTATGCTTATTGAAATAAGTAAGACAGAGAAAGGCAAATACTGTATGATATCACTTACATTTGGAATCTAAAATATAATACAAATGAGTGTATTTGCAAAACGGAAAAAGACTCACAGATACATAAAACAAACTTGTGGTTACCAAAGGGGAGAGAGAAGAGGGGAGGGACATATCAGGGGTGTGGGATTAACAGATACAAACTACTATGTATAAAATAGATAAGCAACAAAGATATACTGTATAGCATAGGGAATTATAGTCATTATCTTATAATAATTTATATCCAAGTATAATCTGCAAAAATGCTGAAACACTATGCTGTACACCTGGAACTAATATAATATTGTAAATCAACTACAGTAAGTCCCCTACATACAAATCTTCAAGTTGCAAACTTTCAAAGATGTGAACGTGTGTTCACATGTCTAATCACATAAGTTAGCTCACATAACTGGTGTACATTGTCACATGCATGCATCCTCTACAAGTGGTTGTGCTTTTGTGTACTTTACTGTACAGTACTGTATAGAGTACAGTATCTTTATTTCAAGCCCAGGACGTCCGGAAGCAAGCATAAAAGCAGTGGTGATGTAGCTGGTACTGCTAAGAAGCACCAAGAGATAATGATGGAACTTGCTGTGCCACACGAGGAGCTTACTAATGAAAACCTGATGGAATTTGAGGCCCAGAGAAAGGACGAAGAGAGACAAGAGGAAGTAACTGAAGAACTGAAGAGATTCAAGATGCAGGACATGGCAAGGGGATTTTCTTTATTTGAGGAGGCACTGTTAGTTTGTGAGGCACAGGACCTGAATGTAGAACAATACACGAAAGTTTCAGCAGCCGTTCAGAATGCAATCCAGTGCTACCATGTCATCTATGATGGAAAAAAAAGAGCTACTACCCAGACATCACTGGATCGGTTTTTTCAAGAGGGTAGATAGAATTGAATCCAGCAAGGAACCAGAACCTGTGCTATCAACGTCAGGCATGAGCGAAATTGCAGCTTGCCCTCCGTCTCCTATCGCTGATGATCCTTCAGCTCTACCATCTCCCACCTCCTCTCCCTCCTCCAGTCAGTAACTCTTCTTGCCTGTTCACTTGATGCCAGCCCCTGTATGCCAACTGTTGTACTGTACTACTGTACTTTTCAAGGTACTGTACTGTAAGATTAAACGTTTTCTTTATTTTTTGTTTGTTTTTATGTATTATTTGTGTGAAAAGTATTATAAACCTATTACAGTACAGTACTATATAGCTGATTGTGTTAGGTGGGTACCTAGGCTAACCTTGTTGGACTTACAAACAAATTGGACTTAGGAATGCGCTCTTGGAACAGAACTCATTTGTATGTAGGTGACTTACTGTATACTTAAAAAAAGAAAGTGAAATTTATGGGAGAAATTTTTCTAAATCATATTTCTAATATGGAACTTATATATAGAATATATAAGGAAGTCTTACAACTCAATACTAAAAAGACAAATTACCCAAAAAAATATAAATACCAATCCAAAAAGACATTTCTCAAAAAAAATATACAAATTGAAAATAAGCATATGAATAGATTCTCAAAACCATTAGTCATTAGGAAATTCCAAATCAACACCACAATGAGATACCCCTTCACACACACTACAGCCTTTCACATTGACTATAATAGGAAACTTGGACAATGACAATTGCTGATGAAGATGTACAGGTATTGGAACAACTGAACATTTCTGGTGAGAATGTGAGATGTATTCACTTTGGAAACAGTTTGTCAGTTCTTCAAACAGTTAAACATAAAGTTGCCATATGATGTAGCGCTTCCACTCTTAGTTATATCCTTAAGAGAAATGAAAACTTATGCTCACACAAAAATGTGTACATGAATGTTCATGGTAGCAACATTCATGTAGCTAAAATGGAAACAACCCAGTTGATGAATGAATAAATAATCTGTGGTATATCCACACAATGGAATATTATTCAGCAATAAAAACAAATGAAGTTATAAGACATGTTAAAATATGTATGAACATTGAAAACAATATGTCAAATAGAACCTGTCATATCAATATAATAACACATATCATATAATTATTTTACATGAATTGTCTAGAATAGACACATTTATAGAGCTAGAAATTCAATTAGTGCTTACCTAGGATTGGATGGTTGGAGGCAGGGGAATAATGAGGAGTGACTGCTAAAAGATAAAGGGTTTATTTTCAGGGTCATGGAAATATTTCAAAATCATTTGTGGTGTACGTTGTACAACTTTGTGAATATACTAAAATACATTGAATTGTACAGTGTAAATGGGTAAATTTTATCATATGTGAATTGTATTTTGATAAAGTTTTCATTAAAATATATATGTTGTATTTGCTCCAGTAAATATGGAGTAAGAGGCACAAAGTATGCATTCCCATGTGAACAATCCTACAATTGCCCCAGCTTAGTTACTGGAGAAACTTTCCAGGCAATGTTGCAGGGACTGTTAACTAAAGCAGAGTTTAGGTAATGGAGCAAGTGTTCCGTGCCGAAGGAGGATAGAATTTACAGGACAGAGCATCATAGAGGAGAGATCCACACACACAGAGAACTCTGAAGTTCTGTAGCTGGTTTCACTTGAGTTTTCAATTGTATACTAATCATTGCATGCATGTGTGTGATCAATATAAGGAGTAGAACAACCACTTGAAACTATTACAGGAAACAATACTCAGAAATCACACAGGACAGAGAAAACTGCCTATTGTTAATAGCCAAAGTGGACTAATTTATGTTTCAAAGTGCATGGGGTAGAGTAATAAGAAGGTTCTCACCTCAGTCGTGGGTGAAAATTAGCCATGAACTAAATTCTAGCTCTGGTTCCTCCTAACAAAGTTTAAAGCAATGCACAAAATGGTCTAACTATTTCCAAGTATTTTAACTGCACTGCAGAATAAATATCAAAAATATTTAATAAAAAATTCCAGAACACAAAGTGAAAATTTACAATAGCTGACATCCAATTTCAAAATAAGAGATATGCAAAACATGGGAAATAATAAGGAGAAAAATTAATCAAAGTGGCTGTAAGATGACAAATATGGTAAAAAATTTAGCAGACTAGGATACTGAAAAGATTGTTATAACTCTATTTCATATACTCAGAATTTTAGAGGAAATATTGAACACGTTCAATAGAGACATGTTGAATACACTTTGAAAGATCCAAAATGACTTTCTATAGATAAAACTACAATTCCTGAGTTGAAAATTCCTTAAGTAGACTTTGCAGAAGAAAAAAATTAGAGAATTTGGTGAATTGGCAATAGAAAACATCCAAATGAAACACACAGACAAAAAAAATTGGGATAAAATGTCAGATCATCATTGAGTTCTCTGACAACTTCAAATGGCCAAATATACATGAATTCAAAGACCCCAAAGGAGAGGGAAAGAGGAGCAGCAAAATATTTGAAGAAATTTGATTTAAAAACAAACAAACTCACAGATCCCAGAAGTTCAGTGACCCTCAGAATAATAAAAATGAAGAAAATTACGCCATGGCATTCATCATGAAATTGCTTAAAACTATTGATAAAGAGCAAATCATCAAATAGTAGCCAGAGAGAAGAAAGATACATTGCATATCAAATAATAAAGGTATAAATAGCATCAAATTTCTCAGTTGAAAATGTGTAAGCAAGAAGTCAATGGAGTAAAAACTTCAAGGTACTGAAAGAAAAATAAAAGAGTAAATTTAGAATTATTTTGTCAGTGAAATCGCCTTTCAAAAATAAAAGCAAAATAATTTCTCAGAAATAAAATACTTCAAAGTATTTATCACCACCAGGTCTCCATTACAATAAATGTGAAATGAATTCCTTCAAGCATAAGGAAGATGATACCAGGTAGAAATCTGGATCTAAATAAAGAATGAAAATCACAGAAATTGGAAAATACATGAGTAAATATAAATATTTTTATTATGTAAATATAACATATTATTATAAAAAATAATAAACTATTTACAGAAAATTACAACAGTGGAGTCTATAGCATACGCAAAATTTAAATGCATTACAAAACTGGTTCATAGTCTGGAGGGTGGAAGAAAAGGAAATAAGATGATGTAAGTTTCCTATACAATGTATTATGGCATAGTATCACTTGAAGTTAGACTACGATAAATCACAAATATATACTGTAAGACTCAAAGCAACCACCAACATAATTCAATAAAGAGTTACAGTTAAAAGGCAGCAATGCATAAAAAAGAATTATAACACGTATTATATTAATCTATAAGAAGGCAAAAAGAAGATAAAGTGACCAATAAACACATTGAACAATTAGAAGACAAATATTAAGACTGTAATTAAATGCTCAATCATATCAACATTCACACTAGTTGTAAAGTTTGAAAATATCCAAAATAAAATCAGATCATCAGATTGGATGAAAAAACCAAGACACTGCCATATGCTGCCCACTAGGAATTCACAATAATAAATAAAATACAAAGAGGTTAAAAATTAAAAGACTTGAAAAAGATATACTAGGCAAACACTAATAAAAAGGGACCAATAACTGTATCAATATCATACAAAGTAGATTTTAGAGCAAAGAATATTATCAAAAATAATAAATTCATAATAAACTGCCAATTCTTCAAGAGGATAAAATTATAAACTTTCATGTGCTTATTAATACAGCCATAAAATACATGAGGCAAAAACTGATATAAATGCAAGAATAAATAGGTAAGGTCAGAATTATAATTGGATAGTCATATAACACTTTCTCAATAATTAATAGAACAAGTAGCCAAAATGTCAGTGAACATGAAGAAGACTTGAAAAGTACTATCAACCAACCTAACAAACCCAAAAACGTCAGAATAAAAATTCTTTTCAAGTGCATACAGAACATATGCCAACAAAGACCATATTTGGGGCCATAAAACAAGTCTCAATAAATTTTAAAAAGTTCAAATTATACAAGGTATTTTCTTTGATCTAAATGGATTTAAATTAGAAATCAATGACAGAAAGATATCTGTAAAATTCCCAAATATTTACAAAGTAAATAAAACACTTGTAAATAACACATGAATCAAAGAATAAAACAAAATAAAATTATAAAGTATTTTGAACTGAAAGAAATAAAAATAAAACATATCAAAATTTGTGGGAGGCCACTAAGGCAGTACTTAGAGGAAAATTTATGGCACTAAACATCTATATTAGAAAGATGACATGTCTGAATCAAATGGTCTCAGCCTCTACTTTATGAAGCTAGAAAAGAAAGAGCCAATAAACTGCAAAGTATACAGAAAAATTGAAATAATAAACATCAGAGCAGAAGACAATAAAATTAAAAACCAAAAATGATAAATAAAGAAACAAAAACTGTTTCTTTGAGAAGATCAACAAAATTGATGAATCTCTAAGTAAAACTGATAAATCAGGCAGACTGATTAGAAAAAATGAGAAAGGAGGAGAAATGTCACCACTGCAGGTTCTACAGATATTAAATCAATAATAAGGAAGTATTATAAACAACTTTATACCCATAAACTCAACAACTTAGATGAAATGGACAATTTCCCTGAAAGACACAAACTACCCAAATCTCCCAACAAGAAATAGATAACCTGAATAGCACTATATCTAAGAAAAATATTGAATGTACAAATAAAAGTCTTCCCACAAAAGAACTCCTAGCCCAGTTGGCATCACTGGTAAATCATACCAAATATTTAATTAAAAATGATACAAAAATAACCCAAAATCTAAAAAATTGAAGAGGAAAAATATATTTCCTAAATCATTCTGTGAGACCCAAATTGTCCTAATATTCAAAACAAGATAGCATTACTAGAAAACTGAGACAAATATCTGTCATGAACATAGATGCAAAAATTATAAATAAAATTTTAGCAGAATGAATCCAACAATATGCAAAATGAATAATAAATATATGATAACTAAACAGCGTTTATTGCAAGAATGCAAAATGGGTTTAATGTACAAAATTAATGTAATTAATCATTTAAAAATTAAGAAATATGAGACCAGATCAATAGAAGAAGAAAAATCATTTGATAATATCCATCTCTGATAAAACTCTCAACAGATTAGGAATAGAAAGTAACTTCCTCAATTTGATAAGGGGCCTCTATAATAACCTACAGGTACCATGATACTTAATGGTGAATGTTTCCACCCCGAAATATAAACTAGACAAAGATGCTCTCTCTCACCATTTGTATTCAATATTGTACTGGTGGTGCAAACTCATGCAATATAAGAGTAAAAAGAAATAAAACACATCCAGAATGGAAAGGAAGAAATAAAACTCTCCTAAGTTACAAATGCCATCAGTGTCTATGTAGAAAATTCTATAGAATATGCATAAAGGCAACAAGGGATAATAAATGAATTATCAAGTTTGAAGGATATCAAATCAATATAAAAACAACTGAATTTCCATATATCAGCAAGGAATAATTGAACACACTAACATTAACAGTAGTATTAGAAATATGAATACTTAGGGGGTAAATCTGACAAAAGAAGTAACCCTGTACATTGATTTGTAGGACACAGAAATTTGTTGAAAGAAATTTTAAAAGATCAAAAATGAATGGAGATATACACAAAGTTCCTGGGCCAGAAGATTCAATATTGTCATCTCAGTCCCAATTACATCCAAGTAGTCTTTCCTTAGAAAATGACAGGCTGATTCCATAATTCATTTGTAAATGCATAAAATACAGAATAACCAAGCAGATTTGAACTAGAAGAAGAAATCTGGAGGACTAAAACTACCTAATTTCAAAACTTATTGTACATTTATAGTAATAAAGTCATTGTGGTATTAGCATGAAGGTAGACAAATCAATGGAGCATAAATAGGCACACATATATATATATATTGATATATATATGATAGATAATTAATTTTTGATAAATGTGCAAACACAATTCAGTGGATAAAGGATCATGTCTTCCAGAAATGATTCTGGAATAACTAGATATCCATATACCAAAAAAAAAAAAAAAAGGAATTTCAATCCACACCTCTTACCATATATAAAAAACAACTCAACATGGATTACAGACCTAAATGTGAAAACTAAAATCATAAAACATCTAGAAGAAAACAGAAAATCTGTTTCACTTTGGATTGGGTAAATATCTCTTAGGTATGAAAAAAGGTATGATCATGTGATCGATAAAAGAGAAAAATGATAAAGTATACATCTGATTTTTGAATTGTATTGTGAAGACCATGAGAAGACAGGCATAAACTGGGAGATATTTGCAACCGAATAAAAACCAGGAAAATATTTGAAGAGATAACTAGCCCCCAAAAGTTATATGTAGCATAAATAAGAACAATATGCTTAGCATCATTAGTCATTAGGGAAATGTAAGGTAAAGCCAGAATGAGATATCACCACACAACAAATCCAGAGGCTTCTGATTTACTTGACAAAGACTTTAAGACAACTGTTTTTGAATTGAAATATATTTGAAGTATAACATTGTGCACATTTAAGGTGTACAACATGTTAATTTGATGCATTTATATATTGTAATATGATTGCCATTGTAGCAATAATTAACACTGCTATTATATTACATATTTACCATTTTCTAGTGATTTGAATAATTAAATTCTAGTCTCTTAGCAAGTTTGACGATTACACTCAGTGACCTAAAGGAGAATACAAGTAGACAATGAAATGAAATAAGAAAAATTATATATGAACAAAATGAGAACACTTTAAAAGAGATAGGAATTATAAGAAGAACCAAATAATGGAGCTGCAAAATATAAGAACTGAATTGAAAAATTCACTAGAGAGTTCGGCAGCAGACTTGAACAGGTAGAAGAGGGAGTAAACTTGAAGGTAAGTCAATTGAAATTATCAAGTCTAATGGACAAAAAGAAAAAAAAGAATTAAGAAAAGAGAACAGATCCTGAGGGATTTATGGAGACCATAAGTCAACCAATATAAGCCCTGTGCACATCTCAGAAGAAAAAATGCAAGAGGAGTGAAAGAAGTAGATTATTTGAAGAAATGATGGCAGAATACTTCCAAAGTTTGAGGAAAGACATGAATCTACAAGTACAATATAATCAAATTGTCAAAAAACAGGATTTTGAAAGCAAGAAGAGAAAAATTACTCATCACATAATGGGAACCTCAATAAAATTATAAACAGATTTTTCATGAGAAAACTTGAAGCCCAGGAGGAAGTAGGATGGTATATTTAAAGTCTTTAAAGAACAAAAAACCTGTCAACCAAGAATACTATATTCAGAAAAACTGTCCTTCAAAAATGAAGAATTAAGACATTCCAAGAGAAGCAAAAGCTGAGGGAGTTTATTACCACAAGAACTGCCCTCTGTGAAATGATAAAGGGATTCTAATTTGATAGGAAAGGACATTAGATAATAACTCAAAGTCATATGAAAACATAAAATTATCCAGAAAAGGTAAATATATGAATGAATATAAAATCCTATATAACTGACAATTTTCACAACTACACTTTTAATTCTTTTATAGTATTTAAAAGATAAAAGTATAAAACTATAAATCTATGTTTATGGGTCCACAATAAAGATATAATTTGTAACATCAATAACAAAAAGTGGCTGAGGGTGAGAAGTGTTGGAATAGATTTTTGCATGTGGTTGAAGTTAAGTTGGTATCAGTTCAAAATTGATTGTTATAATTTTAGGATATTTTATGTAACCTCCATGTTAACCACAAAGAAAATATCTGTAGAATATACACAAAAGGAAATGAAAGGTAATCAAAATGTGTCATTACAAAAAATTAACTAAACACAAATGAAAGCAGTAAGGAAGGAAACAAAAACGGTATAAGACATACAGAAAAAAAAACTAACAAAATGGCAATACTAAGTGCTTTCCGAGGAGTAATTATATTAAATGTAAATAAATTAAACTCCCAATCAAAAGACATAGAATTAGAGATTTCTGTTTCCAGTTCTATATGTAAGAAGTTTGGAAATTGCCACTATGTCCTAACAACAAATAAAAATTTAAACTCTTCTTGGATCCATAAGAGAAAGGAGGACACAGGGCAAACCACTGCCTGCAAGATTGGAGAAACAGATAGATACAGGGAGTCGTGGTTTACCAGAGCAGAGACTCACAAGCAGAAACTGCCATGGGAACCAGTGCTGAGGTGGGAAACGTAATTGGTGAATTTCTGGAGGCTCAGTGAAAACAAACATGAGAGTCAAAAACTCTAGGAGGACCCAGTCATAGCGGGACTCCCCAACAATATTGTGAGATTTATCTCCAAGAGCTCGACCAGGTTCCAACAGTAAATATTAAAGAAATATCCCATTGTGATTCCAGCTGGGGGAAGAAAAGGAAACATTGTGAAATACACAGGAGCACTCTGCTCTTAACAAGTCATGCCCTCAGGAAAAACTAGTTTAACTAGAGCCTAACTTGCTGGGTATTATCAGAGTCAAACTAACCTGGGGGAGAGAAATACTCAACTCCAGATGGCTCTAGCCTTCCATGTGGGAGAAGGAAAAAACAGCTCCAGTCTACTCTAGCCATCCTGCCCTTCCTAATGGGGGGAGAAAATTTTGAGAAACACTTGTGAAGTTCACATTCTGGAAGCATAGGCTCACTAATAGACTGAGACCTAATCAAAAGACTATAGAAAGCTTCTACCCAGTAGATGCTAGCAGCACATATTATGGCAATGATAAATATCTCTAGACATTACCGAATGTTCCCTGTGAGCAAAGTTTCCCCACTTTGAGAAACAGTGCTTAAACATGTTAATCATATCCATCGACAGAGGAATGGATAAAGAAGATGTGGTACATATATACAATGGAATATTACTCGTCCATAAAAAGGAACGAAATTGGGTCATTTGTAGAGACATGGACGGACCTAGACATTGTCATACAGAGTGAAGTAATTCAGAAAGAGAAAAGCAAGTATCGTATAATAACGCATATATGTGGAATCTAGAAAAATGATAAAGATGATCTTAGTTGCAAAGCAGAAATACAGACACAAACATAGAGAACAAATGTATGGATACCAAGGGGGAAAGGGGTGGGGTGAGAGGAATTGGGAGGCTGGGATTGACACATATACATTATTGATACTATGTGTAAAATGGACAACTGATGGGAACATGCTGTATAGCACAGGGAACTCACCTAGTGCACTGTGGTAACCTAAGGGGGAGGGAAGTCCAAAAGGGAGGGGATATCTGTATGTGTATGGCTGATACATTTTGTTGTGCAGTGGAGGCTAACAGCATTGTAAAGCAACCATACTCCAATAAAAATTAATTTAAAAAACTAAGTCATGGAGATGTAATGTACAGCTTGGTGACTATAGTTAATAACACTGTATTGTATATTTGAAAGTTGCTAAGAGAGTAGATCTTAAAAGTTCTCATCACAAGAAAAATATCTATAACCATGTGGGGCATTAGATGTTTACTAGACTTACTGTGGTGATCATTTTGCAATATGTACAAATATAAAATCATTAAGTTGTACACCTGAAAGTAATATAATGTTATAAATCAATTATATCTCAATTAAAAAGATTTAAGACTGGATTAATAAAACAAAAAATAAGAGAGAAACTTTAAATAAAGATCACAGAGAAAGAAAAAAACAGAAACAAAAATATATTCATCATAGTTATTTTAAATTTCTTTTCTGATCATTCTAACAGCCATGTCATATCTGAGTCTGTTTCAGATGATTTCTCTGTCTCTTTAATCTGTGTTTTTTCATGCTTTTTGTTATGCCACAATTTTTGTTGTTGAAAGAGAATCATGTATAGAATAGTAGATACTGAGATAAATTTTTTATACTTCAAGATTAGCATGCTTTTCCTTCTGCTGGGCCTTTAATGTGGACGTTTGTGTTGATCTAGTCAGGAGTTGGACTAGGTTTGAAATTTGCTTAGTTGCTATGGTTACCAGAGTTGGAATTTGTTGCTATGGTTATCAGAATCGGATTTTGCTGTTGCTAAGAGCACCAGAGATTTCAGAATCCTCTAGTGATACCTTGTTTTTGTCTCTCTTCTTGGCTTTAGATCTTTTTGTTTTGTTTTGCTCCTCATAATCTGTCTCTTGCGATTCTTCCAGGTGTACTCCACTATAATGTTTACTCAAGGTTTGTTAACCTGGTGAGAAGAAGGTGGGTGAAGGGGCCATTCTCTGATATTCTTTATAAGTCTCAGGTTTAGGCAAGTATTTTGAACCTGGGTTTTGAGTTATGTTATTCACAGGTACCCCTATCCCTTCTCCAAATGTAGAAGCCTCTAGGGAGACAAATATGGGTGCAATTTTGGTGGTGGTCTCCATTCCCCTCACTCAATGTGGAATGGGTTTCCACTAGTGCATTACCCTGAAGATAAAGTATTTGCTCTGTAATGCAGATGGAGGGGAGGAGGATGTTGGTCTAGGATGATTTTGGCAGAAGCTGTTGCTTTTTTTCCCTCCAGCCAGAAACATGGGAGAGTTTTCTTAGGATCCTCTTCCGTCTTATCTGTGGGGTTTCTGGGAGAAAAAAGGCCTGCAAAGGGGTGAGAACCCACTTATGCTTGAGGTCCCCCAGGGGCTTCATGCTCTCAGGCTAATTCACAATTAGCCTTTAGCAGTTGGCCAAATATTTCTAGTTTAATCTTCTTATAGCTTATATGGCATTCAGTGATATCTATTCTAGGTATGTAATTATCTAGTCGTGTTTTTCTCAGGTCAGTAGTCTGCCCTTTTTATTTTTTTTTATTTTAATTTGTATTTATTTATTTATTTTTGGCTGTGTTGGGTCTTTGTTGCTGTGCGTGGGTGGGCTTTCTCTAGTTGCAGCAAGTGGGGGCTACTCTTCGTTGTGGTGTGTAGGCCCCTCATTGCAGTGGCTTCTCTTACAGAGCAGGGGCTCTAGGTATGCAGGCTTCAGTAGTCGTGGCTCACCAGCTCTAGAGCGCAGGCTCAGTAATTGTGGCACATGGGCTTAGTTGCTCTGTGGCATGTAGGATCCTCCCGGACCAGGGATTGAACCCATGTCCCCTGGGTTATCCCCTTTAGTCTAGGGATAATTATTCCCCACTATTGAGACAAGACCCTTCTGAGTACTTTACCTACTTTCCCAGGACTTATAAGGTTTTCCCACTAGATGATTGGAAGAGGCCCTATTTCTGAGTGAGTGCTCTTCCCTTAGATTTTATCATGTGGTTCTTTTTCCTGCTTTTAGGTACTTTCTTCACATGCAAGCCTTGATCAGCAGTCTACTGCATACTTGAGTGGAACTCTCTGTTGCTCTCTATTATTCTCTCTGTGCACATAGCTGCCTTGTCTTCTTTACTCTGTCCTGCAAACTCTATTTACCTTAGGTTTCCCCTGACTCTCGGCTTCATTTCTTCAACTCTGAGAGTCCCTAAGGCACACCTGGATTTCCCATTACTACACTGAGACTTGGAAACTCTCAGGGAAATAAGCTGAGACAATTATAAAGATCAATTTTTTCCTTCATGATTCTCAGGTATCACTGTATTTCACTGCATGATTTTTTAAATGATAGTTTCATATATTTTGTCTGTTTTTAAAAAGTTGTTTCAGGAAGGAAAGTAAATCTGGTCACTAGTACTCACTTTGGCCAGAAACATAAGTCTCATAGATGAGTTTTTTGTGTATATTAGAAGAGGTGTATATTAAAAACCATTATAGACAGCTGGATCTGCCCACAGTAGCAGCATTAGAAGAGCCCATGGGGTCAATACATCCAACCCAGTCTGCCCCCAGAAGCAGTGCCAGAAGAACAGGAAGAGGGTACAACCCATTTATTGGTCAGTAGAAGTAAGACAATCTACCTGTGGCAGTGAAAACCATACCTTTCTCCAACTATGTCCACTGGCAGTAATGGACGAATATTCTTGAATCAGCAGCAACAGAGCAACCAGGCAAGCCAGCTAACTAATGTGTCAAGCACATCAGCAGTGGACAGGTCCCTCTGTTATCACCAAGGGTGTCAATAGGCTTGGTGTCTCCCAACCTTCCATCCAGTGTGAAAGAGGACCACCCAGACCCAGCAGCTCCTGGTCTTCAGTGAAGTGGCAGAATAAAATCAAAGCCAAATGTCTCCCAGAGTTTCACATAATAGCAGAAGACAACCTGGTCCACTGATTCCTGGTTCTCTGTCCAGTGGTAGAGGTGCATCAGGTAGATGGTCTCCTGAACCTCTGCTTACCCAGATCCTGTGACTCTTGATCCTCCAGTCAGTGGAAGAAAGTTGTATAGATAGGTGCTTCCATTACCTGGTGCTACTAGTAGAGATAGAGTGGGGAGCTCACTCACATTGAGTGGCTGAAAAATTGTCCAACGGAAGTGCTTTCTGTCCAGTGGGTTGGTATCCTCTATTCCTCCCCTAATGGCACCAGTGGCCCAGAGGAAAAAAGTTTCATACTCACAGGTGGCACTAGCATGGATACAGCAGGAGATAAATCAGAACCAGAAGAATGAAGTAGACTACAATATCATTGCAAAGGCTCAGAAAACTACAGCCGACAAAAGAAGGCCAGAACTATATACAAAACCACCTGAAGCTAGGTGAGAGGCATGGAACAGATTTTTCTCACAGTACTCAGAAGAAACCAACCCTGCCAGTACCTTAATTTTGGTTATCTAGACAACAGAACTCTGAGACAATCAATTTCTGTTTAAGCCACCCAATTTGTGGTTCTTTATTATGGCAGCCCTAGAAAACTAAGTAACAACTTGAATGAGAAAAGATAATCAACGCATGTCAGTAGCAATATCAATCAGATATTGGAATGATCTGAGAAGGATTTTTATAGACAGATTTATTGAGATATAATTCACATAACATACAATTCACCCATTTAAAGTAGCAGTTCAGTGTTCTTTAGTATATCCATAGGGTTGTGCAAGCATAAGCACAATCTAATTTTATTAAAAATTTTTTTAACATCTTGATTGGAGTATAATTGCTTTACAATGGTGTGTTAGTTTCTGCTTTATAACAGCACAATCTAATTTTAGAAAATTACACATCCCTAAAAGAAACCCATATCTATGAGAAGTCAACCATCATCCCCATTCAAGCCCCAGACATAAGAAACCAGGAATCAATTTTCTGTCTTTATAAATTTGCCTATTATGGACGGTTCATATAAATGAAATTATATAATATATCACACTTTGTAATTGGCTTATTTCACTTAGCATGCTTATAAGCGTCATTCATATTGTAGTGTGTATTAGTATTTTATTTCTTTTATTGATGAATAATATTCCATTGAAAGGATATGCTAATATTTTTTGATCTATTCATCAGTTAGTGGATATTTGTGTTGTTTCCACTTTTGTACTATGCTGCTATGTGACAAGTTTTGTTTAAATGTATCCTTCCATTACTTTTCAGTGTATATATAAGAGTGGAATTGGTGGATCATACAGTAACTTTATATTTCACTTTTTGATAAACTTCCAAAATATTTCCTGTAGTGGCTGCATACATTTGCATTTACACCAGCAATATATGAGGTTCCAACTGTTCTGAACAAGGTTTTTAAAGCAGTCATCATAAAAAAGTTTCAATAATAAATTACAAATTGTCTTGAAACAAATGAAAAATTAGAAAGTATCATATAAAAATAGAAGTTATAACAAAGGACCAACTGTACATTCTGGAATTGATGAATAGAATAAACAAAAGAAAAATTTGCTGATTGGCTTGATAGTAGAATGGCAATGATAGAAGATAAAATCAGTAAACCTAAGGACAGAGCAATAGAATTACTCAATCTGATAAACAGAGAAAGTTGACTGAAAAAAAAAAAGAACAAATCCTCATTGCTCTGTGAGACATTAACAAAAGTTCAAACATGTATATCATCAAAGTCTCAGATGAGGAGGGGGAGGAAGTGGGTAAGTCCGAAAAAGCATTCAAAAAAATTTCCAAATAAGGCAACCTACAGACTAAAATGGCTAAGTGAACCCTCAAAAGAGATAAATAAAAAGAAACCCATGGAATGACACATCATAAACTTCTGAAAAATAAATACCAAGAGAAAACATCTTAAAACTGGGTAAAGAGAAACTATGCATTACCTAGAGGAGAAAAAAATGAATAACAGTGAATTTCTGTTGAGGCCAGAAGGAAGTGGCACATCTTGCAAGTGCTGAAAGAAAATTATTGCCAACCATGAATTGTATAGCTGGTAAAGCTATTCTTCCAGAATTAAGAAGAAATTATGACATTCTTGTATGGAGGGAAACAGAGAATTCACCATTAGCCGACCTATCCTTAAATAATAACTAAATTATTGTTCTTAAGCAAAAGAAAATAACAAAAGGAGAAAAAGTAGACCATCAGAAATGTAAGAAGAACAGCAAAATGGGTAAAAATAGAGTAAGCATAAGAGACTATTCTTCTCCTCGTGAATTTCTTAAATCATATTTGAGGGTTGAAGCAAAAATTAAAATAATGTTGTTATGGGGATCAATGAACATAGAGGAAATATATGAGACAATTAAAATTTTTAAATGGAGAGGACAGAAGTATCTAAATGGAAGAAAACTTTCAATACATCACTCAAAGTGGTTAAACACAGATAATAGTAGGCTGTGATAAATTATGTATATATATTTTAAATCTTAGAAAAGCCACTGAAAATTATACAAAATGATGTCCATTCAAGAACACTATAAAATACAATTGAATCATTTAAATATTCCAATAACCCAAAGTAATGAAAGAAAATAGAAGAAGGGGAGTGAGAAAAAAAGAAACAGAAATAAATGAAAAAATGGCAGACCTAACACAAAATAGTCAATAATTACATTAAATATAAATACATAGTGTGAGACCTTCAAGATGGCAGAGGAGTAAGATGTGGAGATCACATTCCTCCCCACAAATACATCTACATGTGGAACAGCTCCTACAGAACACCTATTGAATGCTGGCAGAAGACCTCAAACCTCCCAAAAGGCAAGAAACTCCCCACGTACCTGGATAGGGGAAAAGAAAAAAGAAAAAACAGAGACAAAGAATAGGGATGGGACTTGCACCTCTGGGAGGGAGCTGTGAAGGAGGAAAGGTTTCCACACATGAGGAAGCCCCTTCACTGACGGAGATGGGGGGTGGTCAGCAGGGAAGCTTCAGAGCCACGGAGTGGAGAGCAGCAACGGGGGTGAAGAGGGCAAAGTGGAGAGATTCCTGCACAGAGGATCAGTGCCGACCAACACTCACCAGCCTGAGAGCCTTGTTTATTCACGTGCTGGGGCTGGTGGGGGCTAGGAGCTGAGGCTTAGGCTTCGGAGGTCAGACTCCAGGGATAGGACTGGGGTTGGCTGCATGAACACAGCCTGAAAGGGGTTAGTGAGCCACAGATAGCTGGGAAGGAGTCTGAGAAAGTGTCTGGAGCTGCCTAAGAGGTAAGAGACAATTATTTAGGGGTACGTGAGGAGAGGGGATTCAGAGCACTGCCTAAATGAGCTCCAGAGAAGGGCACAAACTGCGGCAATCAGCGCAGACACCAGAGACTGGCATGAAATGCTAAGGCTGTTGTTGCAGCCACCAAGAAGCCTGTGTGAAAGCACAGGTCACTATCCATACCTACCCTCCTGAAAGCCTATGCAGCCCACCACTGCCAGGGTTCCATGATCCAGGGACAACTTTCCCAGGAGAACACACGGTGCTCCTCAGGCTGTTGCAACATCACACTGGCCTCTGCCTCTGCGGGCTTGCCCCACATTGTGTACCCCTCTCTCCCCCTGGTCTGAGTGAGCCAGAGCCCCTGAATCAGCTGCTACTTTAACCCCATCCTGTCTGGGCAGAGAACAGGTGGCCTCAGGCGACCTACACAAAAAGGTGGGGCCAAATCCAAAGCTGAACCCCAGGAGCTGTGTGAACAAAGAAGAGAAACGGAAATTTCTCCCAGCAGCCTCAGGAGCAGCGGATTAAATCTCCACAATCAACTTGATGTACCCTGCATCTGTGGAACACATGAATAGAAAACAAATAATCCCAAAATTGAGGTGGTGGACTTTGGGAGCAATGTAGACTTGGGGTTTGCTTTCTGCATCTAATTTGTTTCTGGTTAACGTTTACCTTAGATTAGTACTTAGAGCTTATTATCATTGGTATATTTGTTTATTGATTTGGTTGCTCTCTTCCTTTTATATATATATTTTTTTCCTTTTTGACTTTTTGTAAGTGTGTATGTGTATGCTTCTTTGTGTGATTTTGTCTGTATAGCTTTATTTTTACCATTTGTCTGAGGGTTCAGTCTGTCCATTTTCTTTTTTTTTTTAGTATAGTTTATAGTGCTTGTTATCATTGGTGGATTTGTTTATTGGTTTGGCTAATCTTTCTTTTTTTATTACTTTCAATTTTTTAAAAAATTTCTTTTTATTTTAACTATTTTATTTTATTTTTCTTTCTTTCTTTTTTTTTTTGCTCTTTTTCCCCCTCCCTTTTATTCTGAGCCATGTGGCTGAGAGGGTCTTGGTGCTCCAGCCAGGTGTCAGGCCTGAGCCTCTTAGGTGGCAGAACGGAGTTCAGAACATTGGTCCACCAGACACCTCCTGGCCCCACATAATATCAAATGGTGAAAGCTCTCCCAGAGATCTCCATCTCAATGCTAAGACCAAGCTCCACACAATGAACAGCAAGCTACAATGCTAGACACCCCATGCCAAACACCTAGCAAGAGAGAAACACAACAAAAACCATTAGCAGACAGGATGCCTAAAATCGTAATAAGGTCATAGACACACAGAAAAACACTACCAGATGTGGTCCAGCCCACCAGAAAGACAAGATCCAGCCTCATTCACCAGAACACAGGAATCAGTCCCTTCTACCAGGAAACATGCAACCCACTGAACCAACCTTACCCATTGGGGGCAGACACCAAAAACAATGGAAATTACAAACATACAGCCTGTGAAAAGGAGACCACAAATGCAGTAAGTTAAGCAAAATGAGAAGACAGAGGAATACACAGCAAATGAAGGAGCAAAGTAAAAACCTACCAGACCAAACAAATGAAGAAGAAATAGGCAGTCTACCTGAAAAAGAATTCAGAGTAATGAGAGTAAAGATAATACAAAATCTTGGAAACAGAAGAGAGAAAATGCAAGAAAAGTTTAACAAGGACATAGAAGAATTAAAGAGCAAACAAACACTGATGAACAACACAATAAATGAAATTAAAATTTCTCTAGAAGGGAACAATAGCAGAAAAACTGAGACAGAAGAATGGATAAGTGAACTGGAAGACAAAAGAGTGGAAATAACTTCCACAAGGCTGAATAAAGAAAAAAGAATGAAAAGAATTGAGGACAGTCTCAGAGACTTCTGGGACAACATTAAACACAGCAACATTCAAATTAGAGGGGTCTCAGAAGAAGTAGAGAAAAAGAAAGGGACTGAGAAAATATTTGAAGAGATTATAGTTGAAAATTTCCCTAAGATGGGAAAGGAAATAGACAATTAATTCCAGGAAGCACAGAGAGTCCCATACAGGATAAGTCCGAGGATAAACATACAAAGATGCATATTAAACAAACTATCAAAAATTGGTGTTTGGAGGGGAAGATGCCGGAAGAGTAAGATGCGGAGATCACCTTCCTCCCCACAGATACACCAGAAATACATCTACACGTGGAACAACTCCTACAGAACACCTACTGAACGCTGGCATTAGACCTCAGACCTCCCAAAAGGCAAGAAACTCCCCACGTACCTGGGTAGGGCAAAAGAAAAAAGAATAAACAGAGACAAAAGAATAGGGATGGGACCTGCACCAGTGGGAGGGAGCTGTGAAGGAGGAAAGGTTTCCACACACTGGGAGCCCTTTCACCAGCGGAGACTGGGTGGCAGAGGGGGAAAGCTTCCGAACCACGGAGGAGAGAACAGCAACAGGGGTGCGGAGGGCAAAGCGGAGAGATTCCTGCACAGAGGATCAGTGCCGAACAGCACTTACCAGCCTGAAAGGCTTGTCTGCTCACCTACCGGGGAGGGCGGGGCTGGGAGCTGAGACTCGGGCTTTGTTTGGAGCTCAGGGTGAGGACTGGGATTGGCGGCGTGGACACAGCCTGCAGGGGGCTAGTGCACGATGGCTAGCTGGGAGTCCGGGACCAGCCGAAGAGGCAAGAGACATTTTCTTGCCTCTTTGTTTCCTGGTGCGTGAGGAGAGGGGATTAAGAGTGCTGCATAAAGGAACACCAGAGACGGGCGCGAGCCACGGCTAAAAGCGTGGACCACAGAGACGGGCATGAGATGCTAAGGCTGCTGCTGCCACCACCAAGAAGCCTGTGTGCGAGCACAGGTCACTATCCACACAACCCTTCTGGGGAGCCTGTGCACCCTGCCACTACCGGGGTCCCGGGATCCAGGGACAACTTCCCCAGGAGAACGCACGGCACGCCTCAGGCTGGTGCAACGTCACAATGGCCTCTGCCACCGCAGGCTTGCCCTGCACTCCGTGCCCCTCCTTCCCCCATGGCCTGAGTGAGCCAGAGTCCCCGAAGCAGCTGCTCCTTTAACCCCGTCCTGAGTGAAGAACAGACACCTTCCGGCTACCTACACACAGATGCAGGGCCAAATCCGAAGCTGAGCCCCAGGAGATGTGAGAACAAAGAAGAGAAAGGGAAATCTGTCCCACCAGCCTCAGAACCAGTGGATTAAAGCTGCACAATCAGCTTGATGTACCCTGCATCTGTGGAATACATGAATAGACAACGAATCACCCCAAATTGAGGAGGTGGACTTTGAGAGCAAAATTTATGATTTTTTCCCCTTTTCCTCTTTTTGAGAGTGTGTATGTGTATGCTTCTGTGTGAGATTTTGTCTGTATAGCTTTGCTTCCACCATTTACCCTAGGGTTCTATCTGTCAAGTTTTTTTTTGTTTGTTTTTTAAATTTTTTTCTCTTAATAATTATTTTTTACTTTAATAACTTTATTATATTTTATCTTATTTTATTTTATTCTTTCTTTCTTTCTACTTCTACTAATTCTTTCTTTCTAATTTTCTCCCTTTTATTTTGAGCTGTGGGGATGAAAGGCTCTTGGTGCTACAGCCAAAAGTCAGTGCTGTGTCTCTGAGGTGGGAGAGCCAACTTCAGGACACTGGTCCAGAAGAGAACTCCCAGCTCCACATAAGATCAAATGGCAAAAATCTCCCAGAGAGCTCCATCACAACACTAGCACCCAGCTTAACTCAATGACCAGCAAGCTACAGTGCTGGACATCCTATGTCAAACAACTAGCAAGACAGGAACACAACACCACCCATTAGCAGAGAGGCTGCCTAAAATCATAATAAGTCCACAGACACCCCCAAACACACAACAAGACATGGACCTACCCACCAGAAAGACAAGATCCAGCCTCATCCACCAGAATACAGGCACTAGTCCTCTCCACCATGAAGCCTACACAACCCACTGAACCAACCTTAGCCACTGGGGACAGACACCAAAAACAACGGGAACTAGGAACCTGCAGCCTGCAAAAAGGAGACCACAAACACAGTAAGACAAGCAAAAAGAGAAGACAGAGAAACACACAGTAGATGAAGGAGCAAGATAAAAACCCAACAGACCTAACAAATGAAGAAGAAATAGGCAGTCTACCTGATAAAGAATTCAAAATAATGATAGTAAAGGTGATCAAAAATCTTGGAAATACAATAGACAAAATGCAAGAAACATTTAACAAGGGCCTAGAAGAACTAAAGATGAAACAAACAATGATGAACAACACAATAAATGAAATGAAAAATACTCTAGATGGGATCAATAGCAGAATAACTGAGGCAGAAGAACGGATAAGTGACCTGGAAGATAAAATAGTGGATATAACTACTGCAGAGCAGAATAAAGAAAAAAGAATGAAAAAAACGGAGGACAGTCTCAGAGACCACTGGGACAACATTAAACACACCAACATTCGAATTATAGGGGTTCCAGAAGAAGAAGAGAAAAAGAAAGAGACTGAGAAAATATTTGAAGAGATTATGGTTGAAAACTTCCCTAATATGGGAAAGGAAAGAGCTAATCAGGTCCAGGAAGCACAGAGAGTCCCATACAGGAAAAATCCAAGGAGAAATACGCCAAGACACATATTAATCAAACTGTCAAAAATTAAATACAAAGAAAACATATTAAAAGCAGCAAGGGAAAAACAACAAATAAGAGACAAGGGAATCCCAATACGGTTAACAGCTGATCTTTCATCAAAAACTCTGCAAGCCAGAAGGGACTGGCAGGACATATTTAAAGTGATGAAGGACAAAAACCTGCAACCAAGATTACTCTACCCAGCAAGGCTCTCATTCAGATTTGATGGAGAAATTAAAACCTTTAAAGACAAGCAAAAGCTGAGAGAGTTCAGCACCACCAAACCAGATTTACAACAAATGCTATAAAAACTTCTCTAGGCAAGAAACACAAAAGAAGGAAAAGACCTACAATAACGAACACAAAACAATTAAGAAAATGGGAATAGAAACATACATATTGATAATTACCTTAAATGTAAATGGACTAAATGCTACCACCAAAAGACACAGATTGGCTGAATAGATACAAAAACGAGACCCATATATATGCTGTCTACAAGAGACCCACTTCAGACCTAGTGACACATACAGACTGAAAGTAAGAGGATGGAAAAAGATATTCCATGCAAATGGAAACCAAAAGAAAGCTGGAGTAGCAATTCTCCTATCAGCCAAAGTAGACTTTAAAATAAAGACGATTAGAACAGACAAAGAAGGACACTACATAGTGATCAAGGGATTTACCCAAAAAGAAGATATAACAATTGAAATATTTATGCACCCAATATTGGAGTACCTCAATACATAAGGCAAATACGAACAGCCATAAAAGGGGAAATCGACAGTAACACATTCATAGTAGGGGACTTAAACACCCCACTTTCACCCATGGACAGATCATCCAAAACGAAAATCAATAAGGAAACACAAGCTTTAATGACACAACAGACCAGATGGACTTAATTGATATTTATAGGACATTCCATCCAACAACAACAGAATACACATTTTTCTCAAGTGTTCATGGAACATTCTCCAGGATAGATCATATCTTGGGTCATAAATCAAGCCTTGATAAATTTAAGAAAATTGAAATTATATCAAGTATCTTTTCAGACCACAATACTATGAGACTAGATATCAATTACAGGAAAAGGTCTGTAAAAAATACACACACATGAAGGCTAAACAATACACTACCTAATAACGAAGTGATCATTGAAGAAATCAAAGAGGAAATCAAAAAATACCTAGAAACAAATGACAATGGAGACACGACGACCCAAAACAAATGGGATGCAGCAGAAGCAGTTCTAACAGGGAAGTTTATAGCAACACAATCCTACCTTAAGAAACAGAAAACATCTCGAATAAACTACCTACCCTTGCACCTAAAGCAATTAGAGAAAGAAGAACAAAAAAATCCCAAAGTTAGCAGAAAGAAAGAAATGATAAAGATCAGATCAGAAAAAAATGAAAAAGAAATGAAGGAACCAATAGCAAAGATCAATAAAACTAAAAGCTGGTTCCTTGAGAAGAAAAACAAAACTGATAAACCATTAGCCAGATTGATCAAGAAAAAAAGGGAGAAGACACAGATCAATAGAGTTAGAAATGAAAAAGGAGAAGTAACAACTGACACTGCAGAAATACAAAAGGTCATGAGAGATTACTACAAGCAACTCTATGCCAATAAACTGAACAACCTGGAAGAAACGGACAAATTCTTAGAAATGCACAAACTGCCAAGACTGAATCAGGAAGAAATAGAAAATATGAACACACCAATCACAAGCACTGAAATTGAAACTGTGATTAAAAATCTTCCAATAAACAAAAGCCCAGGACCAGATGGCTTCACAGGCGAATTGTATCAAACATTTGGAGAAGAGCTAACACCTACCCTTCTCAAACTCTTCCAAAATATAGCAGAGGAAGGATCACTCGAAAACTCATTCTACGAGGCCACCATCACCTTAATACCAAAACCAGACAACGATGTCACAAAGAAAGAAAACTAAAGGCCAATAACACTGATGAACATAGATGAAAAATTCTCAACAAAATACTAGCAAGCAATGCAACAGCACATTAAAAGGATCATACACCATGATCAAGTGGGTTTTATTCCAGGAATGCAAGGATTCTTCAATATACGAAAACCAATCAACGTGATACACCATATTAACAAATTGAAGGAGAAAAACCATATGATCATCACAATAGATGCAGAGAAAGCTTTTGACAATATTCAACACCCATTTATGATAGAAATCCGGCAGAAAGTAGGCATAGAGGGAAATTTCCTCAACATAATAAAGGCCATATATGACAAGCCCACAGCCAACATCATCCTCAATGGTGAAAAACTGAAAGCATTTCCACTAAGATCAGGAACAAGACAAGTTTGCCCACTCTCACCACTCTTATTCAACATAGTTTTGGAAGTTTTAGCCACAGCAATCAGAGAAGAAAAGGAAATAAAAGGAATCCAAATTGGAAAAGAAGAAGTAAAGCTGTCACTGTTTGCAGATGACATGATACTATACATAGAGAATCCTAAAGATGTTACCAGAAAACTTCTAGAGCTAATCAATGAATTTGGTAAAGTACCAGGATACAAAATTAATGCACCAACATCGCTGGCATTCCTATATAGTAATGGTGAAAAATCTGAAAGTGAAATCAAGAAAACAGTCTCATTTACCATTGCAACAAAAATAATAAAATATCTAGGAATAAACCTACCTAAGGAGACAAAAGACCTGTATGCAGAAAATTATAAGACAGAGATGAAAGAAATTAAAGATGATACAAATAGATGGAGAGATATACCATGTTCTTGGATAGGAAGAATCAACATTGTGAAAATGACTCTACTACCCAAAGCAATCTACAGATTCAATACAATTCCTATCAAACTACCACTGGCATTTTTCACAGAACTAGAAGAAAAAATTTCACAATTTGTATGGAAACACAAAAGAGCCAGAATAGCCAAAGCAATCTTGAGAACCAAAAATGGAGCTTGAAGAATAAGGCTCCCTGATTTCAGACTATACTACAAAGCTACAGTAATCAAGATAGTATGGTACTGGCACAAAAACAGAAACATGGATCAATGGAACAGGATAGAAAGCCCAGAGATAAACCCATGCACATATGATCACCTTATCTTTGACAAAGGAGGCAGGAATGTACAGTGGGGAAAGGACAGCCTCTTCCATAAGTGGTGCTGGGAAAACTTGACAGGTACATGTAAAAGTATGAGATTAGATCACTCCCTAACAGCATACAAAAACATAAGCTCAAAGTGGATTAAAGACCTAAATGTAAGGCCAGAAACTATGAAACTCTTAGAGAAAAACATAGGCAGAACACTCTATGACATAAATCACAGCAAGATCCTTTTTGACCCACCTCCTAGAGAAATGGAATTAAAAGCAAAAAAATACAAATGGGACCTAATGAAAATTCAAAGCTTTGGCACAGAAAAGGAAATCATAAACAAGATCAAAAGCCAACCCTCAGAATGCGAGAAAATATTTGCAAATGAAGCAACTGACAAAGGATTAATCTCCAGAATTTACAAGCAGCTCATTCAGCTCAATAACATAAAAGCAAACAACCCAATCCAAAGATGGGCAGAAGACCTAAATAGACATTTCTCCAAAGAAGATATACAGACTGCCAACAAACACATGAAAGAATGCTCAACATCATTAATCATTAGAGAAATGCAAATCCAAACTACAATGAGATATCATCTCACACCAGTCAGAATGGCCATCATCAAAAAATCTAGAAACAATAAATGCTGGAGAGGGTGTGGAGAAAAGGGAACACTCTTGCACTGCTGGTGGGAATGTGAATTGGTACAGCCACTATGAAGAACAGTATGGAGGTTCCTTAAAAAACTACAAATAGAACTACCGTATAACCCAGCAAACCCACTCCTGGGCATATACCCTGAGAAAACCAAAATTCAAAAAGAGTCATGTACCAAAATATTCATTGCAGCTCTATTTACAATAGCCCAGAGATGGAAACAACCTAAGTGTCCAACATCGGATGAATGGATAAAGAAGATGTGGCACATATATACAATGGAATATTACTCAGCCATAAAAGGAAACGAATTTGAGCTATTTGTAATGAGGTGGATAGACCTACAGTCTGTCATACAGAATGAAGTAAGTCAGAAAGAGAGAGACAAATACCGTATGCTAACACATATGTATGGAATTTAAGGAAGAAAATGTCATGAAGAACCTAGTGGTAAGAGAGGAACAAAGACACAGACTTACTAGAGAATGGACTTGAGGATATGGGGAGGGGGAGGTGTAAGGTGTGAGAAAGTGAGAGAGAGGCATGGACATACATACACTACCAAACCTAAGTTAGATAGCTAGTGGGAAGCAGCCGCATAGCACAGGGAGATCAGCTCTGTGCTTTGTGACCGCCTGTAGGGGTGGCATAAGGAGGGTGGGTGGGAGGGAGATGTAAGAGTGAAGAGATATGGGAACATATGTATATGTATAACTGATTCACTTTGTTATAAAGCAGAAAGGAACACAACATTGTAAGGCAATTATACTCCAATAAGATGTTAAAAAAAACTATCAAAAATTAAATACAAAGGAAAAGTATTAAAAGCAGCAAGGGAAAGGGAATAAATAATATACAAGGGAATTCCCATAAGGTTAGCAGCTGATTTCTAAGCAGAAACGCTGCAAGCCAGAAGGGACTGGCAGGACATATTTAAAGTGATGAAAGGGAAAAACCTACAACCAATATTACTCTACCCAGCAGTGATTCTATTCAGATTCGATGGAGAAATTAAAACTTTTACAGAGAAGAAAACATAAGAGAATTCAGCACCACCAAACCACCTTTACAACAAATGCTAAAGGAACTTCTCTAGGCAGGAAAAACAAGAGAAGGATAAGACCTACAATAAAAAACCCAAAACAATTAAGAAAATGGTAACAGGAACACACATATCGATAATTACCTTAAATGTAAATGGACTAAATGCTCCCACAAAAAGACACAGATTGGCTGAATATATACAAAAACAAGACCCGTATATATGCTGTCTACAAGATACCCACTTCATACTGAAGGAAACATACACACTGAAAGTGAAGGGATGGAAAAACATATTCCATACAAGTGGAAATCAAAAGAAATCTGGAGTAGCAATTCTCATATCAGACAAAATAGACTTTAAAACTAAGACTATTACAAGAGACAAAGAAGGACACTATATAATGATCAAGGGATCAATCCAAGAAGAAGATATATCAATTGTAAATATTTATGAACCCAACATAGGAGCACCTCAAAACATAAGGCAGATACTAACAGCCATAAAAGGGGAAATCGACAGTACCACAATCATAGTAGGAGACTTTAATACCCCACTTTCACCAACGGACAGATCATCCAAAAGGAAAATAAATAAAGAAACACAAGCTTTAAATGATACATTAAACAAGATGGACTCTATTGATATTTAAAGGACATTCCATGCAAAAACAACAGAATACACTTTCTTCTCATGTGCTCATGGAACATTCTTCAGGATAGGTCATATCTTGGGTCACAAATCAAGCCTTGCTAAATTTAGCAATATTGAAACTGTATAAACTATCTTTTCCAACCACAACGCTATGAGACTAGATATCAATTACAGGAAAAAAACTGTAAAAATGCAAGCACATGGAAGCTAAATAAAACACTACTAAATAACCAAGAGATAACTGAAGAAATCAAAGAGAAAATTAAAAAATACCTAGAAACAAATGACAATGAAAATACGATGACCCAAAACCTATAGGGTGCAGCAAAAGCAGTTCTAAGGGGGACGTTTATAGCAATACAAGCCCAGCTTCAGAAGCAGGAAACATCTCAAATAAACAACCTAACCTTGCACCTCAAGCAATTAGAGAAAGAAGAACAAAAAAAACCCCAAAGTTAGCAAAAGGAAAGAAATAATAAAAATCAGATCAGAAATAAATGAAAAAGAAATGAAGAAAATGATAGCAAAGATCAATAAAACTAAAAACTTGTTGTTTGAGATGATAAACAAAATTGATAAACTATTAGCCAGAGACATCAAGAAAAAAGGGAGAAAACTCAAATCAGTAGAATTACAAATGAAAAAACAGAAGTAACAACAGACACTGTAGAAATACAAATGATCATGAGAGATTACTACAAGCAACTATATGCCAATAAAATGGACAACCTGGAAGAATCAGACAACTTCTTAGAAAGGCACAACCTGCCGAGACTGAACCAGGAAGAAATAGAAAATATGAATACACCAATCACAAACACTGAAATTGAAACTGTGATTAAAAATCTTCCAAAACAAAAGCCCAGGACCAGATGGCTTCACAGGCGAATTCTATCGAACATGAAGAGAACAGCTAACACCTATCCTTCTCAAACTCTTCCAAAATATGGCAGAGGTTGGAACACTCCCAAACTCATTGTACGAGGCCACCATCACCTTGATACCAAAACCAGACAAAGACGTCAAAAAGAAAGAAAACTACAGGCCAATATCACTGATGAACATAGATGCAAAAATCCTCAACAAAATACTAGCAAACAGAATCCAACAGCACAATAAAAGGATCATGCACCGTGATCAAGTCGGGTTTGTTCCAGGAATGCAAGTATTCTTCAATATACGCAAATCAATCAACATGATACACCATATTAACAAACTGAAGAAGAAAAACAATATGATCTTCTAAATTGATGCAGAGAAAGCTTTTGCTAAAATTGAACACCAATTTATGATAAAAACCCTGCAGAAAGTAGGCATAGAGGGAACTTTCCTCAACATAATAAAGGCCATATATGACAAACCCACAGTCAACATCATCCTCAATGGTGAAAAACTGAAACCATTTCCACTAAGATCAGGAACAAGACAAGGTTGCCCACTCTCACCACTATTATTCAACATTGTTTTGGAAGTTTTAGCCACAGCAATCAGAGAAGAAAAAGAAACAAAAGGAATCCTAATCGGAAAAAAAGAAGTAAAGCTGTCACTGTTTGCAGATGACATGATACTCTTCATAGAGAATCCTAAAGATGCTACCAGAAAACTACTAGAGCTAATCAATGAATTTGGTAAAGTAGCAGGATACCAAATTAATACACAGAAATCCCTGGCATTCCTATACACTAATGATGAAAAATCTGGAAGTGAAATTAAGAAAGCACTCTCCCAATACAGGATAAATCCAAGCAGAAATACGCCAAGACACATATTAATCAAACTGTCAAAAATGAAATACAAAGAAAGTATATTAAAAGCAGCAAGGGAAAAACAACAAATAACACACAAGGGAATTCCCATAAGGTTAACAGCTGATCTCTCAGCAGAAACCCTACAAGCCAGAAGGGAGTGGCAGGACATACTGAAAGTGATGAAGGAGAAAAACCTGCAGCCAAGACTACTCTACCCAGCAAGGATCTCATTCAGATTTGATGGAGAAATTAAAACCTTTACAGACAAGCAAAAGCTGAGAGAGTTCAGCACCACCAAACCAGCTTTACAACAAATACTAAAGGAACTTCTCTAGAGAAGAAACACAAGAGAATGAACAGACCTATAATAAGGAACCCAAAACAATTTAGAAAATGGGAATAGGAACATACATATCGATAATTACCTTAAATGTAAATGGACTAAATGCTCCCACCAAAAGACACAGACTGGCTGAATGGATACAAAAACAAGACCCTTACATATGCTGTCTACAAGAGACCCACTTCAGACCTAGAGACACATACAGACTGAAAGTAAGGGGATGGAAAAAGATATTCCATGCAAATGGAAACCAAAAGAAAGCTGGAGTAGCAACTCTCATATCAGAAAAAATAGACTTTAAAATAAGGACTATTAGAATAGACAAAGAAGGACACTACATAATGATCAAGGGATCGATCCAAGAAGAAGATATAACAATTGTAAATATGTATGCACCCAACATAGGAGCACCTCAATACATTAGGCAAATACTAACAGCCATAAAAGGGGAAATTGACAGTAACACATTCATAGTAGGGGACTTTAACACCCCACTTTCACCCATGGAGAGATCATCCAAAATGAAAATCAATAAGGAAACACAAGCTTTAAATGATACATTAAACAAGATGGACTTAATTGATATTTATAGGACACTCCATCCAAAAACAACAGAATACACATTTTTCTCAAGTGCTCATGGAACATTCTCCAGGATAGATCATATCTTGTGTCACAAATCAAGCCTTGGTAAAGTTAAGAAAATTGAAGTTGTATCAAGTAACTTTTCTGACCACAACGCCATGAGACTAGATATCAATTACAGGAAAAGATCTGTAAAAAATACAAACACATGGAGGCTAAACAATACACTACTTAATAATGAAGTGATCACTGAAGAAATCAAAGAGGAAATCAAAAAATACCTAGAAACAAATGACAATGGAGACAAAACGACCCAAAACCTATGGGATGCAGCAAAAGCAGTTCTAAGGGGGAAGTTTATAGCAATACAAGCCCACCTTAAGAAGCAGGAAACATCTCAAATAAACAACCTAACCTTGCACCTCAAGCAATTAGAGAAAGAAGAACAAAAAAACCCAAAAGCTAGCAGAAGGAAAGAAATTATAAAAATCAGATCAGAAATAAATGAAAAAGAATGAAGGAAACAATAGCAAAGATCAATAAAACTAAAAGCTGGTTCTTTGAGAAGATAAACACAATAGATAAACCACTCGCCAGACTCATCAAGAAAAAAAGAGAGAAGACTCAAATCAATAGAATTAGAAACGAAAACGGAGAAGTAACAACAGACATGGCAGAAACAAAAAAGATCATGAGAGATTACTACAAGCAACTCTATGCCAATAAAATGGACAATCTGGAAGAAATGGACAAATTCTTAGAAATGCACAACCTGCCAAAACTGAATCAGGAAGAAATAGAAAATATGAACAGACCAATCACAAGCACGGAAATTGAAACTGTGATTAAAACTATTCCAACAAAGAAGACCGCAAGACCAGATGGCTTCACAGGCGAATTCTATCAAACATTTAGAGAAGAGCTAACACCTATACTTCTCAAACTCTTCCAAAATATAGCAGAGGGAGGAACACTCCCAAATTCCTTCTACGAGGCCATCTTCACCTTGATACCAAAACCAGACAAGGATGTCACAAAGAAAGAAAACTACAGGCCAATATCACTGATGAACATAGATGCAAAAATCCTCAACAAAATACTAGCAAACAGAATCCAACAGCACATTAAAAGGAACATACAACATGATCAAGTCGGGTTTATTCCAGGAATGCAAGGATTCTTCAATATACACAAATCTATCAATGTGATACACCATATTAACAAATTGAAGGAGAAAAACCATATGATCATCTCAATAGATGCAGAGAAAGCTTTTGACAATATTCAACACCCATTTATGATAAAAACCCTCCAGAAAGTAGGCATAGAGGGAACTTTCCTCAGCATAATAAAAGCCATATATGACAAGCCCACAGCCAACATCATCCTCAATGGTGGAAAACTGAAAGCATTTCCACTAAGATCAGGAACAAGACAAGGTTGCCCACTCTCACCACTCTTATTCAACATAGTTTTGGAAGTTTTAGCCACAGCAATCAGAGAAGAAAAGGAAATAAAAGGAATCCAAATTGGAAAAGAAGAAGTAAAGCTGTCACTGTTTGCAGATGACATGATACTATACATAGAGAATCCTAAAGATGCTACCAGAAAACTACTAGAGCTAATCAATGAATTTGGTAAAGTACCAGGATACAAAACTAATGCACAGAAATCTCTGGCATTCCTATATACTAATGATGAAAAATCTGAAAGTGAAATCAACAAAACAGTCTCATTTACCATTGCAACAAAAATAATAAAATATCTAGGAATAAACCTACCTAAGGAGACAAAAGACCTGTATGCAGAAAATTATAAGACAGTGATTAAAGAAATTAAAGATGATACAAATAGATGGAGAGATATACCATGTTCTTGGATTGGAAGAATCAACATTGTGAAAATGACTCTCCTACCCAAAGCAATCTATAGATTCAATGCAATCCTATCAAACTACCACTGGCATTTTTCACAGAACTAGAACAAAAAATTTCACAATTTGTATGGATACACAAAAGACCCCGAATTGCTAAAGCAATCTTGAGAATGGTAAAAGGAGATGGAGGAATCAGGCTCCCTGACTTCAGACTATACTACAAAGCTACAGTAATCAAGACAGTATGGTACTGGCACAAGAACAGAAAGATAGATCAATGGAACAGGATAGAAAGCCCAGAGATAAACCCACTCACATATGGTCACCTTATCTTTGATAAAGTTGGCAGGAATGTACAGTGAAGAAAGGACAGCCTCTTCAGTAAGTGGTGCTGGGAAAACTGGACAGATACATGTAAAAGTATGAGATTAGATCACTCCCTAACACCATACACAAAAATAAGCTCAAAATGGATTAAAGACCTAAATGTAAGGCCAGAAACTATCAAACTCTTAGAGGAAAACATAGGCAGAACACTCTATGACATAAATCACAGCAAGATCCTTTTTGACCCACCTCCTAGAGTAATGGAAATAAAAACAAAAATAAACAAATGGGACCTAATGAAACTTCAAAGCTTTTGCACAACAAAGGAAACCATAAGCAAGACCAAAAGACAACCCTAAGAATGGGAGAAAACATTTGCAAATGAAGCAACTGACAAAGGATTAATCTCCAGAATTTACAAGCAGCTCATGCAGCTCAATAAGAAAAAAACAAACAACCCAATCCAAAAATGGGCAGAAGACCTAAATAGACATTTCTCCAAAGAAGATATACAAATTTCCAACAAACACATGAAAGAATGCTCAACATCATTAATCATTAGAAAAATGCAAATCAAAACTACAATGAGATATCATCTCACACCAGTCAGAATGGCCATCATAAAAAATCTAGAAACAATAAATGCTGGAGAGGGTGTGGAGAAAAGGGAACACTCTTGCACTGCTGGTGGGAATGTGAATTCGTTCAGCCACTATGAAGAACAGTATGGAGGTTCCTTAAAAACTACAAATAGAACTACTATATGACCCAGAAATCCCACTACTGGGCATATACCCTGAGAAAACCAAAATCCATAAAGAGTCATGTACCAAAATGTTCATTGCAGCTCTATTTACAATAGCCCAGAGATGGAAACAACCTAAGTGCCGATCATCGGATGAATGGATAAAGAAGATGTGGCACATATATACAATGGAATATTACTCAGCCATAAAAAGAAACAAAATTGAGCTATTTGTAATGAGGTGGATAGACCTAGAGTCTGTCATACAGAGTGAAGTAACTCAGAAAGAGAAAGACAAATACCATATGCTAACACATATATATGGAATTTAAGAAGAAAAAAAATTTTTCATGAAGAACCCAGGGGTAAGACAGGAATAAAGACACAGACCTACTGGAGAACGGACTTGAGGATATGGGGAGGGGGAAGGGTGAGCTGTGACAGGGCAAGAGAGAGTCATGGACATATACACACTAACAAACGAAAGGTAGATAGCTCGTGGGAAGCAGCCGCATGGCACAGGGAGATCAGCTCAGTGCTTTGTGACCGCCTGGAGGGGTGGGATAGGGAGGGTGGGAGGGAGGGAGACACAAGAGGGAAGAAATATGGGAACATATGTATATGTATAACTGACTCACTTTGTTATAAAGCAGAATCTAACATACCATCATAAAGCAATTATACCCCAATAAAGATGTTAAAAAAAAAAAGAAAATACTCTCATTTACCATTGCAACAAAAAGAATAACATATGTAGGAAAAACCTACCTAAGGAGACAAAACACCTGTATACAGAAAATTATGACACTGATGAAAGAAATTAAAGATGATACAAATATATAGATGGAGTGATATACCATGTTCTTGGGATGGAAGTGTCAACATTGTGAAAATGACTATAGTCCCAAAGCAATCTACAGATTCAATGCGATCCCCATCAAACTACCACTAGCATTTTTCACAGAACTAGAACAAAATTTCACAATTTGAATGGAAACACAAAAGACCACGAATAACGAAAGCAATCTTGAGAACGAGAAATGGAGCTGGAGGAATCAGGCTCCCTGCCTTCTGAGTATACTACAAAGCTACAGTAATGAAGACAGTATGGTACTGACACAGAAACAGAAATATATATCAATGAAATAGGATACAAAACCCAGAGATAAACCCACGCACATATGGTCACCTTATTTTTGATGAAGGTGGCAAGAATATACAGTGGAGAAAAGACAGCCTCTTCAATAAGTGGTACCGGGAAAACTGGACAGCTACATGTAGAAGAATAAAATTAGAGCACTCCTTAGCACCATACACAAAAATAAACTCAAAATGGATTAAAGACCTGAATGTAAGGCCAGACACTATCAAACTCTTAGAGGAAAACATCGGCAGAACACTCTATGACATAAATCACAGCAAGATCCTTTTTGACCCACCTCCTACAGAAATCGAAAATATAAAAATAAACAAATGGGACCTAATGAAACTTCAAAGCTTTTGCACAGCTTTGCAAGACGCAAGAGGGATGAGATATGGGAATATATGTATATGTATACCTGATTCACTTTGTTATAAAGCAGAAGCTAACACACCATTGTAAAGCAATTATACTCCAATAAAATGTTTTAAAAAATAAATAAAATAAAACCAACATCCTTGAAAAAAAAAGAAAATAAACAAACTTTTAAACTATTTAAACTTAAAAGCTTTTGCACAGCAATGGAAACCATAAACAAAATGAAAAGGCAATCTAATAAATGGGAGAAAATATTTGCAAATGATATGACCAATAAATAATTAATATCTAAAATATCAATATATAAACAGTTCATGCAACTCAATATAAAAATCAAACAAACAACCTAATTTAAAAATGGGCAGAAACCTGAATAAACATTTTTCCAAAGAGGACATATAGATGACCAGCTGGCACATGAAAAGATGCTCGACATCAGTAATCATCAGCGAAATGCAAATCAAAATTAATGATACAGCACCTTACCTCTCAAAATGGCTATTATCAAAAAGAACACAATAACAAATGTTGGCGAGGATGTAGAGAAAAGGGAACCCTCATACAGTGTTGGTGGGAATGTAAATTGGTGTACCCACTATGGAAAACATTCTGGATATTCCTTAGAAATTTAAAAATAGAACTACCATATGATTCAGAAATTCCACTCTTGGGTATGTATTCAAAGACAATGAAAACACTAATTTGAAAAGATACATGCACCCAAATGTCCATAGCAGCATTATTTACAATAGCTAAGACATGGAAGCCACCAAAGTGTCTATCAACAGATGAATGTATTAAGAAGATGTGGTATATATATACAATGGAATAATAACCAGAAGAAAGAATGAAATTTTACCATTTGCAAAAATATGGGTAGACGTAGAGGGTATTATGCTTAGTGAAATAAGTCAGGCAGAGAAAGACACTATGTGATATCATTTATATGTAGAATCTAAAAAATAAAAGAAACTAGTAAAAATAACAAAAAAGAAATAGACTCACAGGTATAGAGAACAAACTAGTGGTTACCAGTGGGAAGAGGGAATGGGGAGGGGCAATATAGGGATAGGGGATTAAGAGGTAGAAACAGTTACGTGTAAAATAAGCTACAAAGATATATTGTACAATACAGGGAATACAGCCAATATTTTATAATAACTATAAATGGAATATAATTTTTTAAAGTTAGACCTTAATAGGCATTTCTCCAAAGAAGATATGCAAATCGTTGGTAAGCATATGAAAAGGTACTCAATATCATTATTCATTAGGGAAATGCAAATCAAAACCACAATTTGATACCACTTAATACCTACTAGGATGGCTATAATAAGAAAAAACAAGCAAGCGTTGGCAAGGATGTGGAGAATTTGGGACACTCACACATTGCTGTTGGGCATGTAAAATGGTGCAGGTGCTGTGTAAGACAGTGTGGTGGTTATTCAGAAAGTTAAGCCATGTGCCCAAACAATTCTGCTCTTAGGTATATATACTCAAGAATAAAAAGACAGACACAAACATTTATTTGTATGTCAATTATCATTGCAGGATTATTCACAATATTCAAAAGGTGGAAACAAGAAAAGTATCCATCAACAGATGACTGGATAAACAAATTGTGGCACATACATTCAATGGAATATGTATATATATATATATATATATATATATATATATATATACTCAACCACAAAAAGGAATGAGGTTCAGGTACATGCTACAACATGGTTTAACTTTGGAATATAACTTTTAAAAATTGTGAATCACTCTATTGTACACCTCTGACTTACATAATATTGTACATCAACTATGCTTCAATTAAAAATGGTTAAAATGGTAAATTTTGTGTCATGTGTATTTTACCATAATAAAAATACTGTTTTAAACCTTCAGTGGCACCAATAAGAGAATGCACCATCTAAAAAATAATAATATTTTTATATTGATTACATGTTGCAATCATAATATTTTGGATATATTCGGCTAAATAAAATGTGTTATTAAATTTTTTTAAATAAAAGAAAATAAATTAAATTAAATTCACATGGAAAGGCACGGGCCCTAGAATAGCTAAAACCAAATGATTGGGAAAGTGATGTACAGATACCTATCAAAACTGAAAATAAAAACGCTTTTCAACCCATAAATCCTACATTTGGAAACTTATCATATAAAAGTACCACTAAAAAATATATATATTCATATGTATATGAATGTTTATTGCTGTGCTGTTTATAGTGGTAAGGTTTGTAAATAACCTACCAATTGAGAATTGAATCAATTGTATAGTATCCTTACTGTAGACCATTATGAAAATATTTAAACATAATTTTTTAGGATGGGGAGGAAGGAGTCATATCCATAGCACAAGAAGAGATGTCAGCCTTTAATAGAAACAGGGACATGTCATCTATTATAAAAGGAAGGCATATGGGTAAAGATGTCAGTAAGTTGGTAGCTTTGGTGGATGAAGGCAATGGACTTTCCATCTAACTGTGAATATTTTCTAAGCGACAGGTGAATCACAGTCATGAGTTTGCTGTGAGAAAGGGGAAGAGATGAAATAGTGGAGGTTTGAGGTAGGAGAAGAATTTTGGCAATAGGAAAGAAACAGTAGGGTAGCATATTAACCTTACTGGGCAATGTTATCTTCCCATCTGAGATTTTGAGTTCTTGAATATAAATGAGACCAATCAGTAGGGATGTGTACACTTTTTCAGGCACAATACTAATGTTTGAGAAATTGTGAGTTGTTTATGCTATAAATGTGTGCATGCACCTGTTTGTATCTATTTATATCTTTACCTATATTTCTCTTACACATTAAAATCAATGTATGACCACCAACTAAAATCATCTCAAGGACCACCATGCATTTCAAATGGAGAAACATTGCCTTAGAAAAGCTCCTACCATGCACAAATATCATCTCCTCTTTGAAGTATTGTCAGACACCCAGAGACATGGTTAAGAACTCCCTCTTCTATGTCTCAACAGCATCTTGCATTTAACCTTATTCAGCTCCATAAAGACATGGACTGTGTCTTTAAAATATGCATTCCCATGACCTTACAGGATGGGGAACCTGGAACATAGTGGAGCCCCACTGACTGAGTGATGGGACAGACCCAAGTGCTCATCAAGGTTTTGAAAACTGAATTCTAAAAACTTAGCCTCCTCTATAACATCCACCAAACACCTATCTGCCTCCACCTGAGAGACTGGTGGGCAGCATTTGTCCTTAGGAAAAATTGTTCCCGAGATCATTGTGGACATGAAATCCTTTGCTGAAGGGATCAGAGAGATATGATTCTCACCAGGAATACAACAGTCATGTAATCTACCTAAACTCTAAATGTAGGAAGGCTTCATTCAGTGTTATGTCTTAAAGCCCTTGTTTCTTCCCTTATTCTACACTTTGCCCCTGGGTGATCTTTCCTAGTTTGATGGTTTTAAATGCAATCTCTAGCCCATACATCTCCATATTCACAGGCCCCAAAGCTTACTTGACCCTGCTGTTTGAATTAATAATAAGCCACTTAAAATATGACATGGTCAAAATAGAACTCTTGATTTCCTCCAAGCAAACCTGTTCCTTTCCCAATCTTCACGATCCTTGTAAATCATCCCTATGTACCAAATTGCTTAAGCCAAAACCTTAAAATTTACTCTGAATTTTTCCCAAATTTTCTTGTTCCTCCACATATAATTTATCACCAAATCTTAATTCTTCCTAATACATGTTGAGAATCTAACAAATTTCCTCCTTCTCATACCATAATTCAAGTCCAAGCCATCATTATCACTAACTGGCATTATTCCAATAGCCAATAGTCTCTCTGGACCTACTTTTGCTCCTTCCTACTATCCATTCACCAGAGAGCATCCAAAATAATCTCTTAAAAACATTTTATGTACCTACTACCCAAAGCCAACTATAGATTCAATACAATCCGCATCAAGATACCAATGGCATTCTTCACAGAAATAGTAAAAGCAAACCAAAAATTTATATGGAACTTCAAAAGAGTCTGAATAAACAAAGCAATCATAAAGAAAAAGAAGAAAGCTGGACGTATCATACTTCCTGATTTCAAACTTTATTACAAAGCTGTAGTAATAAAAACAGTATGACACTGGCATAAAAGTAGACACATGGACCAGTGGAACACAGTACAGAACCCAGAATTAAAGCCCCACATATATGGTCAACTAATATTTGACAATGGCACCAAGAACACCCAATAGAGAAAGAATAGCCTCTTCAACAAATGGTGTTGTGAAAACTGGGTAAACATATGCAGAACAATAAAATTCAACCCTTATATTATATCGCTCACAAAAGTTAACTCAAAATGGATTAAATACTTAAACATAAGACCTGGTACCATAAAACTCCTTGAAGAAAATTCAGGGAAGAAGTTCCTTGGCTTTGGTTTTGGCAATAATTTTTTGGATATGGCACCAAATCAAACAACAAAAGCAGAAATAAACAAATGGGACTACACCAAATTTAAAAGACTCTGTACAGCAAAAGAAACAATTTAAAAAATTAAAAGACAACATACAGAATGTGAGAAAATTTTTGCAAACCATGTATCAGATAAGGGGTTGATATCCAAAGTATATAAAGAACTCATATAGCTCGTAACAGTAACAACGAAAAACCCAGTCCAATTTTTAAAAATGGGCAGAGGAACTAAATAGACATTTTCCCAAAGAAGACACCAAATACCCAAGAGGCACATGAAAAAATGCTCAATATCACTAATCATCAGGGAAATGCAAATCAAAACCACAATGATATATTACTTTACACTTGTTAAAATGGCTATCCTGAAGCATACAGGTGATAACAAGTATTGGTGAGAATAAGGAGAAAAGGGAACACTTGTACACTGTTGGTGGGAATGTAAATTAGTTCAACAACTATGAAAAACAATAAGGAGTTTCCTCAAAAAATTAAGAATAGTACTGCTAAATAAATCCAGCTGTTCCACTTCTGGATATTTATCTAAAGAATATGAAAACCCTAATTCAAAAAGATATATGCACTCCTATGCTCATCTCAGTATTATTTACAATAGCCAAGAAATGGGAATACCATAAGAGTCCATAAATGGATGAATGGTTAAAGATGTGAGATACACACACACACACACACACACACACACACACACACACACAGAAACTTAGGTACACACACACTGGAATACTACTATTCAGCCATAAAAAGGAATGAAATCCTACCATTTGCCATAACATAGGTGGACCTGGAGGATATTATGCTAAGTGAAGTAAATCAGATAGAGAAAGACAAATACCATATAATTTCACTCATATGTGGAATCTAAAAAAATGAAGAAAACCAATGAAAAAACAAAATAAAACTAAAACAAACTCATAGATACAGAGAACAACGTAGTGGTTACCAGAGGAGAAGGGGGTTGGGGGTTGGGCAAAATGGGTGAAGGGGGTCAACTGTACAGGCCAACTTAATAACAATAATCAGGTCTTGTTATTTGACTCTGAATAAAAATACTATTGTTTAAAAAATAAATCAGGTGATCATTACAATTTTAGATATAAAGGAATGCATATTATTAAAAAATTGGGGTATAGTTACCACAATGTTGTATCTATACATCACTATCCAGGAATGAGATTTTTTCCTTTTAATTTTTTAAATTGAAGTACAGTTGACATACAATATTATATTAGTTTCAGTTGTACAACATAGTGATTCAACATTTATATACATTATAAATTGAGCACCACAATAATTCTAGTTACCATCTGTCACCACACAAAATTATTACAATATTATTGACTATAATCCCCATGCTGTACATTACATCCCTGTAACTTACTTATTTTATAACTGGAAGTTTGTATCTCTTAATCCCTTTCACCTATTTCACTCAATCCCCTATCCCCTTCCCCTCTGGTGAACACCAGTTTGTCAGGAATGAGATTTTACATATGTGATTATATTATTCCTTTGAGTACTAACACTTTTTTAATGCTATGTATTTTCTGGGTTAATAATTCTGTAATATATATTTATTTGTTTTCATAAGCAGAAGTTAACTTTTCTTGATAGAGCTAGGTCTTTAAAAATTATAATATGCAGTGAAAATTTTGAGGACAATTAGTACACTGAGGATTTCTTGTCCTTGCACTGAGTGCTCTAACACAGCTATAGTATTTACGTTCTAATTTCAGTTTTCAATAGTGTTTCTATCTCTTTCCCTTTGAGTGTCTACCAACTATCACTTCTTGCTGCTGTCTTCTAGCTAAATTCTAGCATCTCCCATTTTCTTAACTTTCTGCCTTTAATGTCCATTGGCCTTTAACGTCCACTGGGAAAACAAATGACAACTCTTATTTGAAAAGCAGTTTTTAAAAAAAGCTAAATATGAGTGAAGAAAAAAACGCAAAATGAAAAAAATGAAAAAAAAAACACTAGAATGCCTACAGTTAAGAATATAGAGTAATAGGAACTCTCATACACTACTAGTGGAAGTGTAAATTGGTGTAAAAATTTCAAAAACTCTCTGGAAAAAGCTATGTAAACTGAAATCACACACACTTATAATACAGGAATTCCATGAATAGATTTATTTCCAACGTAAACGAACCTGTGAGCAGAAAGACAGGTACGAGAAGGTCCATAGCAGCATTTTTGGTAAGAACTCCAAACTGGAAAAAAGGTAATGTCCACCAGCAGTTCACAGGATAAGTTGTACTACATTCATTCAATGTTAAAGTATATAATAATGAAAATGAGCAAATACTGCTATATACAACAAAGATAATTAACAAGACATAGTGGATTTTTATTGGAAAAAAGAGAGCTACAAATGAGTACATATTGTATAATTCCATTGATATTGTACAAAACTCAGAAACCAGCAAAACTAATCTGTGATGCTAGAAGTCAGAATAGGGGCTTCCTCTTGGGACAAATATGAGGGGAGAGATGGGATGGGTGCCATAGTAGGTTCTGAGATGCTGGTAATGTTCTGTTTCCTGACTGGCATGATGGTCATAAGGTGTGTTAAATCTGTCGTAATTTATCAAGTCTACATTCACGATTTGTGTACTTTGTCTATGTTATCTCAGCAAAAGCACTCAAAGTTAAAATATTTTATTAAAATTATGCTGAAGATAAACAGTTGTATGGAAAGATATTCACAGGTTTTTAAAATGCAAAAAGAAGGTCAGAAACTATCAAAAGAAGTTCAGAATGGAGAGTATGATCCCATCTTTTTACTTTCATACTTAGGGTGGAAAACATGTCATATGTCACAGCCACAGGCACAGCTCCTTCGTTTTTCATTTAGCAATAACTAGAACAGTTTGGACACTGGTAAAGTAGAAATGGCTGAGACCAGAAGTGTAGTTCAATGTGGCTATGGAACAGATTTCATGGAAGGATGTACAGGGGGGATAAAGATGAAGATGGAGAGCCAGGTAAGGACCAATTTGCGAAGAATTTGAATGCTGTAGAATGGGATCAGCATGTCATTTCAGAGGTAAGATATTGTCATTCAATGCTATTTTTATCTATTAGATGCAGGGGTAGTAGAAAATTCAACTTACAAAAAAATGTGAACTGGACTTCAGGGGGAAATTGCATTTGTTTTCTTTAATGACTGCAGAATTTAAAATCCTCTCTGAATCTGCCCTTGGGAAGCACCTGTCTAGACAAGGAGCATGGAGTGCTTCCGGCAAAGAGGAAAGACCAGGGTGAGGGATCCCATCAGGTCTGATCTCAATTACTCCTTTGTAGCAGCTCAAAAGATGCTGCTGCTTTCCACAAGATTCTCCTAAGATATGATCAGCACAGAAACTGAACATTTCTACCTGTAGAACATGCACATTCACTTGTATAAAAATTGATCTTTTTACTCCAGTTTGGCCAAATCCATGGTCCTGAACTGCCTGCTTCCCTACTTTAAGAAAGCATCTGGAATGTAGAAAATGTCAGAGGTTAAGTGTCTGGACCCTCATGTGAAGGCAATGCCCTCTGAGGGAATTCTAGGGCACAGGATAACTGAATGTAACAGTATTCATTACCATCAAGAATTTAAGGAAGGATTTCAATTGTGGAGAAAAATGTAAATTTTTCTCCTTCTCAATATTCCACTGCATACCCTGATGGTTGAGAGCTAGGATTTAGCCCAATTACTTTGGTAGCACTCCCAGAAAATAAAGCATCTGACTCCTCTTCCTTGCTGAAGCGTTTGAATTATGCCTCCCCAAACACAAGACCAACTACTTAAATAATCAGGTCCTATTCTGGTGGTGTTGTTCTCACCTTATGGAGCCCCAACCAGTCCTCACATACTGCTAAATGAAGAAACAGGAAATCCAATCATTCCTGTCATCACTTTCATCCGCATCTCCCTCCCAACCTAGTGCACTTTGGCTCTAGCCACCCTGGGTGTCCAGCTGTTATGCAAACTTATTTTGTACTTTCAAACCTCTGAGCCTTTTCTGATGCTGATCCCTCAGCCTAGAATGCCCTTATAAATCCTTCCCATCCTATTCATCACTTAGAGCTCAATTCTTCCTTGAGGCATGTGCCCCCAATCCAAGACACCCCAGACTAAGCTGTAATTCATTGCTTGTTCCTTCTGTGTTTGTACCATATGTTAACTGTCCCTCCATCAGAGCATATATTTTCAACTACTTTAATTAAGAGTATCTTAAATAAACAGGGCTAATCATTTGTGAAGGACAGCTGGTATTGAGAGAAAGTACTTATGCTTGAGATTCTGACAGACCTGGATTCAAATCCTGGTCTCTTCCACTTGTTGCCTGACTTTGGACAGGTAAATTCACCTCTGACTCAATTTCCTCATCTGTAAAATGAGGACCATTAAGAGTAGTACCTCATAGCTAAGATTAAGTGATTTAATATGAGATAAGTGAAAATACCAGAAATAGTGTCCGGTACATAGTAAGTGCTCCATTATTATTACCATTGTTTGAACCTACCCCAAAATGTAAGCTCTACACAGAAAGGGATAATCATTGTTTGTCCTCTGGTGTACCTCTAGTACCCAATACTGTGCCTAGCATGTGACACATACTCAAGAAACATATGTTGAATGAGTGGATGAATTAATGAATCCGTGAAATAATTCTCATCTTTAGCATCCTCCTCCTCTCCAAATCCTCTACTGCCTATTAGCTTTATACCTCACAGAAAACCTTTGTGTTGTATCACTGAACATTCCCCAACCCTTACCCTCTTTGCTTTACCTTTGTTTGTTACCCCCTTTCATGAATTCTTTTCTCTGACAAGTTTGACTCTAGCAACAACCACTTCAACTAGCCTCTCGGGCCAGGCAAAAGTAGGGGGCCGGAGTCGGGTACTGGGAGCGGGGCGTGGCCACCACGTCGCAGAACGCAACTGCGCCTGCGTAGGCTGCGGCAAAGCCTAGCTCTCTGAGGGTTGCGTTTATTGCTGGCTGGTGTTTGTGTAGGAGGATCGCTCCTCTCACCAGCTCTCACTTCTGATCCGCGCAGCTCCTGGGTCTCTGGCTTCAGCTTTGTGCTGAGGCGCCGACACACCTACCATCCTCTCTCCGACGGATCGCTGACCTCCCCATTCCTGTTCCTGTCTCCTGGAACCATGTCTCTGGTAAGCCAGAATGCGTGCCACCGCAACGCAGAGACCACTGTAGATTACAGCGACTTCCATGGTGAGATGCAGGCTACTAATGCCTCCGGGTCCCCCACCTCCATGCTAATTCCTGATGCTCCCCAGGGCCTTCAGGCGCCAATCGATTCTCAGGGCGCTAGCGCTTCCCAGGCTGCGCAGGACCCGAACGACTTCGAGGTGCTGATAGATGAGCAGTCCCGACGTTTGGGGGCGCTCAGGGTCCACGACCCTCTAGAGGACAGGTCGATTGCTTTGGTGAATTTCATGCGAATGAAAAGCCAAATCGAGGGGTCTATTCAGCAGACAGAGATGCTAGAGTTCCTCAGAGAATACTCAGATCAGTTTCCTGAGATCCTCAGACGAGCCTCAGCCCATCTGGACCAGGTCTTTGGGTTGAACCTGAGGGTTCTTGATCCCCAGGCTGACACCTACAAACTAATCAGCAAACGGGGTCTCCAGACCACTGATCGGATAGCAGAATCCCTGGACATGCCAAAGGCAGGTCTCCTGGCCTTGGTCCTAGGCCACATTCTCCTGAGTGGTAACCGAGCAAGAGAGGCCTCCATTTGGGATCTGTTGCTAAAGGTTGATGTGTTAGATGAGCCCCAGAGGATCAACATCCCCTTTGGCAGCACAAGGAACCTCCTAACTACTGACTTTTTGCATATGCGGTTCTTGGAGTACTGGCCAGTGTATGGCACTAATCCCCTCGAATTTGAGTTCTTGTGGGGCTCTAGAGCCCACAAGGAAATCACAAAGATGGAAGCCCTGAAGTCTGTGGCAGAGGCCCATGATGAAGAACCCTGGAGCTGGCCAGAAGAATATAATAAAGCCCTGGAAGCTGACAAGGCCAAAGAAAGAAGCCAGGCTGCTGGCTTGGAGTTCTGGTCAGAGGACACTATGAATGATAAGGCAAATGATTTGGTCCAGTTGGCCATTAATGTCACAGAGGAGTTGCTGCCTATACATCAGGATGAGCTGTTGGCTCACACTGGCAAAGAATTTGAGGACGTGTTCCCAAATATCCTCAGTCGAGCTACTCTAATCCTCGATCTGTTCTATGGGTTCTCTCTGATTGAGGTTGATACCAGTGAGCACATTTACCTCCTTGTCCAGCAACCAGAATCAGAAGAAGAGCAAATGATGCTAGAGAGCCTGGGGAGACCCACTCAAGAATATTTGATGCCAATCCTGGGTTTGATCTTCCTGATGGGCAACCATGTCAAAGAGGCCAGTGTCTGGAATTTGCTTCGGAGATTTGGTGTGGATGTAGGGAGAAAGCATGCCATCACCTGCAAACTTATGAGACAGCGCTACTTGGAATGCAGGCCACTGTCCTATTCTAATCCAGTTGAATATGAGCTTCTGTGGGGTCCTCGAGCTCACCTTGAAACCACCAAAATGAAAGCCTTGGAGTACATGGCCAGGCTCTACAGAAAGCAACCACAGGACTGGCCAGAGCAATATAGGGAGGCTGTTGAAGATGAGGAGGCCAGAGCCAGGTCTGAGGCAACTGCTATGTTCTTCTTTGGCCCCATGTGAAGTCTGGGGGAAGTATGTCACTTCAGTTGGGTGGCATCAATTAAAGGGGCCCTGGGGAAATGGGCACTGGGGCCCCAAATCAGAAGCTGGGCAGGGTTGGGGTGAAAAGTACACATTGTGCTTGCTATTTGTGTTCTATTTCTAATAGTATTTCCTTCCTTTTAATATACCCTTGAATTAGATTCATGATCAGTGTTTATAAATGAAATTGCTCATTTGCCATTCCTGTCTTGTTTCAATATAAAAGTTCATATAGCTGCATAAAGTGTAGTGGTAATATTTACATCTTTCTATGATGTGGAAGAGAATATACAGTTGTTCTTTAACCGTTTGAAATAATCAGTAAAATGGTCTGGTACAGGAGTTAAGTAACAACAGTAATAACATACCCACAACAAACACAAAATCACTCATCTGTTGATGTTCTCCCATCGTGTCTATGGTTTTATTATTTTTTTAATATTGGCATTTACTTGTATTTGCTTTGTGATTCCAGAGTGTAGTGAAAAATAAAAGTATAATGAATTAGGCTCCATGCTTAAGCATTCTTTTATTCAACAGACATGTATTAAGTACCTGCCATGCTCTAAGCACAGTGTTTATGCTGGGAATATAAGGGTGAGGAAGGCCCAGCTGAGCCCCAGAGATTGAGGGGGAGGGGCTGTGGAAGTAAACCAACAATTATTTCTGTGGCAAGTCGTATAATAGGGGTAAGCTCAGAGAGCTATGAGAGTTTACAGGAGTAACTCCCAACTAAACTTTGGGTTCTGGGAGGGGACGGTGAAGGGGCAGGAGTGTCAAGCAAAGGGTGAGTGCGGGAGTGGTCAGGGGTGGTGGCAGGGGAGGATGAGGTGGTATGGAGAGCTGGGACAAGTTAACCTTTAGTGACTTCTATTGTAAGACCTGAGGTTGGGGAGAGGGAGGGAGGGAGGACTAGTCCGTGGGGTCAAGGGCAGTATGTAAAACAGCTTCGCGGGATTTAGTGTAGCTCAGAAAGACAGTGTTGAGTTCAAGAGAAGTGTGGGAGAGATAAACCTGTGGCAGAGATAACAAAGGTCCATATCCTCAGAGAGTGGGTCTTAGGAATCAACAATGGTTCTCCTGAAGCCAGCTGGTCTTGGATCTCGTGTCAGACGGAACAGTCCACCCGGAGGAACTCTGAATGGCAACCTCTGCCTGCGCTGTTTATTTCTGCACTCAAGCCGTTAAGGTGAGTGTTAGTATTTTGGTTCTCTTCATTCAGATGCCGGATCTCGCAGCTTCTAACCCTGCTCGGGGCTCTCTCCAAGCCTTCCCTAGAGAACAGGCAGCTAACAATTTCTGTAAGGAAGTCTTGGCTCAGTGGTGGACGTTATACATAAAGTCACCTATAACGCGAGGTGGCGGGGGTAGAAGGGGGCTACCTATCAGTGGTGTAGGTTTTATGCTTCCTCACCTCCTGGCACCCACAAGCTTTCTGCCCTTTCATCCGTTTAATCACTAGGGGTTACCCTCAACTGCCACCTCCTATAAGATGGGAGAGAGGACTTTCCTCACATTTTCGTCAGCCTCAGGAAGAGAACGACATAACCGTCTCGCTGTGGGGAGGGGACAGAAAGACGGGAGATACACCCTTTCGGCCCCCAAGTCCAGCAGCCGTGCAGAAGCCAAATTAGAGGTGCTTGCTTGGGGAAGCCACTGCGCAGGCGCACTCCGAAGTTGCCTGGGAGATATAGGCCCCACTAGTCTCTGAGATCTTCTCTATCTTCGCATTCCGAGGAAAACTGAATGCTAAGGGCGGGATTTCCGGTGACAAGGAAATGAGTAACTGGAGAGAAAGGGGTTTTGGAAAATAGGATGGGGGTGGAGTTGAGAGGCAGGAGAATATCCAACTTGAAATCTGGGACCTTGAAATAGGGTATTGCCTCCATGCTAAACTGAGAGCCTCTCATTCTTCAGCCTCCTTGGACCTTTAATCTGTACATGCTTGTGGGGCAGGGGGGAAAGGGGCAAGCTGATTAAAGTGCCAAGTTTTTCTCGCTCTGATTTTTTTTTGGTGGGAGGGATTAGTAGACTCCTGGATCTTCAGGCACATCAGTTCTTCTGGGGGCAGCAGTTGAGAGAAACTTGCCAAGGGGAAGGTGTAGCATATGGACCGACAATAATGTAAAGCTGCCAACTTTTTTAGTACTAAATATGTGCCAAGCACTACGCTGGATTCTTCACTTTCTTTAGCTCCAATCGCTCCACCAGTTCTCCAAAAAGCATTTTAATAGTCCCATTTGACACTATAGGAAACTGAGGCTTAAGTAATGTGCCCAAGGTCACACAGCCAGTCAATGACAGCTGGGATTAGAGTTTAAGTCTGCTTTTGGCTACAATTCACCCTGTTTACAGTGCATAGCATCACAGGCCCCCTTCAGCCTTTGCTGTGTTCTCACTCGAATTTGTTGACTCTCAAAAAATATAAGGAAGGGCTGTATGCCAGGCTGGGAGGGGCAACATGACAGCCCTCCAAAAGAGGATGAAAGTGAGGCTGGAATTTCTCCAGGCTCTTCCTTGTTCCATTACTCGGGCTCCCTGAGAGCTGTGTAGGTGTGAAATGTGCATTTCTGTCCAATCACCCTGCTCTGTCCTAAGAATCTTCCCCACTTTGCTCTCTTCTGCAAGCTTCCAGCCTTATATGCTGGCTTTTACTCAGGGAGAGTCAAATATCACTATTTCTGTTTTTTGTAATCCTGAAAGAACAATGACCTGACAGAGCTCTTGCCTTGCCCAGGGGAGCTCTTGCTTTGCCCAGCTCAGGATGCAAAAACAGAAGTGGGAACTAGACTCTGTGTCATACATGCCACATGTAATTTCCCAGAAGTAACAAAGGTGAAGCTTGTATACCTATGGTAAGGGAAAGGGTGTAGTTATCTTAGTGGCTACAGCCATTCCTTTGAAGGTCATGCGAGGCCTGGATACTCTCCTTTATTCATATACCAAATTAGAATTAGCATCCCTTAGGAGAAACACTTAGGGGTGGAAATGAGTGTATGGCAAGCAAGACTTACAAAGGATGTTGTATGTATTACTCCGAAGTACAATCTCCATTAAGCCTTTAGAACACCGAACAAAATACCCTTCTTATCTATGTGAATTAGTTTGTAAAATGGTACAGTCTGAGTTCATTTGCAGATTCTTTGGGCTATTGATACCCACCAAGTATTGAAGTTTTGGCCAAGGTGGGGCTTGCCGACTGGGTGTTGGTTAGATATGTATTGTATATGCATCATCCTGTATATACAATGCTATCCAGAGTCCCCTTTGATCTATGATTAGGATCATTGCTGGAGAAAAAAACATTGAGAATACATTCATGTTCAGTTGCTGAGGCCCAGGAGCGCCCTCTTTTGGAGAGGATGGATGGTTAGAGAAGCCTTTTCCTGCCCTTCTCTTCATCAGTTTCTGTATACTAGTTGTCACAAATAAGCAATACAATCCAAGGAAAAGCTGAGCTGGACTGACAAATGTGGACTTCAAGCCAATTCTCCCAGCCACAGGATTGCTGCCCCTAAACCCTCTGGTACCAACAATCTAGGGCAGCCTGTAAGTACCCTTCAGGTTCAGACAAGGACCCTACAGTCTCCTCCTCCCTTCCTAAGGGTATCTCCATACCGTGAAATTTCTCACTCAACAGGCTTTCTCTTCCCCTTCCATGAATACTCAAAAATGTCTTAAGGAATTGTCTGCAGGCAGGGTTTGAGGCTAGTTGCAAAGAAAGCTGTAAAAGAAATACCAGAGTAGGCCCTCCTCCCTGAGACATTTTTGTTCTAGTCCTTGTACGAACACACTAAGCATAAGGAGGGGACAGTATATCAGAATGGCTATGAACTCTGGATCTGGACAATGCTGGCTCTGTCACTTCCTAACTGTGTGACCTTGGGCAAGTTACTCAACATCTCTTTCTAGACCTCTCAAAGCTGTTTTCAAGAAATTGATAGAAAAGCCCAGGGTCACACATTTATTATTTGATAATGTCAGAACTATAACCCAGGCCAATTGTATCTTAGTCTATTGATATTTCCAACCTACACCACTGCTTTTAAGACTGCTACTTGTCAGCACCTTGGTAGCTGAGTTCAAATGGTTACTGGGTTCTTAGACTTACTAGTGTTTGTTTTCTTTAGTAAATATTTCAGGTAAATATTAGCCCCAGGTAGTTATGAATTACTGAGGTTTAGCTGCATTGGTAATATATTCTTTATATTCTTTGCAGACACCTATCCACAAGACACTTTTTTAGGAGCTCATGTGTGGTCTCTTTAAGTAGTCCTCAGTGACCTACAGATAATCACTTTCTCTGTATACCACTCCAGGAGTCCCAAACAAACAGTGAGGATGACTTCTCTTAAAAGGAGGCAGGGTTAGGAAGGGATTTGGGATCTGAAGCCTATGGTCTGAGAAGCCTATCTCAAATTGCCTTTCTCCTGAAAGCACTTGGTTTGGCATGGGCTGGCCAGGGTAGAGCATCTGTCCTCTGAGTGTCTACTTCCCTTGAAATATAGAAGAGAAGGAGGATGTAGAAAGGAGACAAGAATGGTCATTGCTTCTGAAGCTGCCCTCTGCTCTGAAGCCTCAACCACACCTCAAAGAAGCTTCCCTGGTGGTGAGGGCTGCAGGGTACAAGGTGCCCTGGAATGGCCCCAGCCTGGATTGCTCTCCTTCTGCAAGACAAAGAGTAATGCTGTCCTAGAAGAAGACGTTCGTTATTCCAGACAGTGAGGGAGACCACCCTGAGATCCAGCTATGAAGGCCAGGTGTGGAGAGATGGGTGCACACATCACTGCTCTCCTTTCTCTGGATTGGGGGCAGGGTCAGGGAGAGTATAAGGCCTAGGAGGGAGGAAGTAAGGAGAGGGAGCTTTGGCAAAACTGTTAACCATTTATATAATGTCTCCTCACACAAATATGGCCATGGACATCCTCCAAGTTCCTAACAGGGACATACTGAGTGAAGAGAAGTTGATCACCAGCTCTGACAGGGAACAAACTGGCCCCTGAGGTCAATGGCAACCCTACTGACCCGACCAACAAGGAGCCAGACCGAGCTCAGCCCAATCCTCAGGTAGTTCCACCTAAGACTGTCTTGGTCCCTGAGACTCACCTACACTGGAGGAGCCCCCTGGATGTCAGGCTTGTCCAAAAGTCACCTACCCGGTTCAGTTCAACCAGCAATTGCTGAATACCTGGTATATGCTAGCCTTGTTATATTAGATACTGAGACACAGGGATGATTCAGATAAGGCCCCTACCTTATCTGTGTTCTAACTCTCTATTCACCTTTGAGTCTGGTCAACTATATGATCAATTTACTAAGATTTTTATTTCAATGTGTACCTTTTTCATTTCTAGAATTTCTAATTGTTTCTTTTTCAAATATACCTTATTTAAAAAAATACTCTGTTCTTTTCTTAGATTCCAGTCCTCTTTTCATGTCTTTAAACATTTTAAGCAGTCTTATTTTTTTCCAGTTCTTTTCATATTTGTCTATTATTGCTTATTTCTTTAGTTGTAAATTCTGCATTTTGTTGGGTCTGCTCAGTATCTAACGGTGGTGAGTTTTTGTATGTGCGTTATAACTTGTATCTGTGTGTTAATCCTTAGCTGGCATTACCTTCTGAGAGACTCTCTAAGGCTGCCTCTGCTGCCAATCTCTCCCTCTTGGGGAGGAAGGATGGAGTTATGTGCTGTCTGGTGCAGCTGTTCTACCCCAGTCCTTCCAGCACAGATACAATGTCTTTCTGAGCTTGAAGGCTCTCTTGCGCTCTGCTGAAGCGAATACCTCCTGCCTCATGGAAGCCTTCTCCTCTATATATGTCTTTGAGATATTTATCCAAATCTCTGTTGCCTTTTATCACTCAGTGCTCTTATAGTTTAATCCTTTTATAAATCTTTAGTGTCATTTAATGGGATTTTGGAAAGAAGAGGAAAAGAGGGATATAATCCTGCATCATGACCAGAACACAACTTTTATTTTAATAGGTAAAAGTTGAAGTCAATCTAAATTCTCACAGCAAATATTTTGGTTTTATTTGTTAATATAATTAGAGCCCCTCCTTTTAATGGAACAGTATAAAATATTTGGGAATGATGGAGTAGAGACTATTAAAGAATAGCAAATTATGGTTAATATATATTGTTAAATACAAAATACAAGCTATGAAACAATGGAGTCAATATTATCTTGCAAAAATGTGTGTGTAAATAATGGAAATATATTTCCTTTCAAACTGATGAATAGTGGTGTGGTAGACAAAATAACATTTCCTCAAAGATGTCCACGTTCTGATCCCTGAAACCTGTGAATATGTTACTTTACATGGCAAAAGGGACTTTTCAGATTGATTAAGGAAATTGAATTGGGGAGATTATCCTGGATTATCCAGATGGACCCAATGTTATCCCAAGAGTCTTTATAAGAGAGTGTCAGGAGGATCCGAGTTAGTGTGACAAATGAGGCAAGAGGTTGAAGTGATGTGAGGAGGGAATCCTGAGCCAAGAAATGCAGACAGCCTCTGGAAGCTGAAAAGACAGGGAAATGGATCCTCCCTTCAAAGGTTCAAGAGAGAACTAGCCGTACTGACATTTTGACTTTAGTGCAATGAGATTGATTTTGGACTTCTGACCTCCAAAATTGTAAAATAATAATCTTTTGTTGTTTTAAGCCACTAAATTTGTGATAATTTGCTACAGCAACAATAGGAAACTAATACAAATGCTTACTACAGGGCAGAGGAATTTAGATTTCTGTCTATTTTGCTTGAAAAGAAATTAACATTCAGATAAATAAGATAAATAAAATACAGTGTTTAAAGCAGCTGGATCTGTCCATAACAATGAGACTATGGTGTCAGCTTATGACTGTAAAAAATTAAAGTGTTGCAATACCCATGTAGAAGAATGCAGAAGGAAAAAAAATGCAAGTAGTTACATGTCTCACAGAAGTTTAAAGTGATAGTGGGTTATGTAGGGCTACATTAAGTATTAACATAAAAATTTTAAGGAAATGCTTGTGTCCTGTACCCTGCAGTTTCATTTCTAAGAATGGATTTTGAGAAAACATTCTTGGATGTGAGCTTACATTTGGTTTGAAAGTATCATCCCAGGCTTAATTTAAATGAGGAAAAACACCAACTAAAACCAACTAAAAACGCCAACTAAATCTTCAATAATATTTGATTGGTAAGGAAAATAAAGGTCTTTCTATGTAATGGAATGATATAAAGACATCAGAAATTATGATATTCAATAATGGTTAATAGCAAGAAAGTTCATTTAGGAAACAATATTAACAGTGTGACTCAATTTCTATGGAATAAAAAAGGACTATTTCTCCAGCCACATTATAATCTTATTTATCTTTAGTTAGTGCTTTTACAGGTGATTTCTATTTTTAAAAATATACTCTAATGTTTATTTTCTTAATTTTCCACACTGGAATTATATTTGTTCTAATGAATTGAAGAAAACACCAAAGGCACACTGTGATAACCTCTTCTTTTTTTTTTTTTTTTTTTTTTTTTTTGCGGTACGCGGGCCTCTCAGTGCTGTGGCATCTTCCGCTGCGCAGCACAGGCTCCGGACGCGCAGGCTCAGCAGTCATGGCTCACGAGCCCAGCCGCTCTGCGGCATGTGGGATCTTCCTGGACCGGGGCACAAACCCGTGTCCCCTGCATCGGCAGGCAGACTCTCAACCACTGAGCCACCAGGGAAGCTCAACCTCTTTCTTTTTAAAAGTGGAAAATAATTTAAATGTTCTAAATGCGGGTTTGGTTGAGGAGACAATCTTTTATGCTGTGGGTGGGAGCATACATATGAACAGCCCCTTTGTGGAGGGTCTTTTGGCAGCAAAATAACACTTTTGAAGGTTTTCTCAGGAAATAATCCTGCAGATAAACATAGATGTGGCTATATGGATTCCATAGTAATATTGATTGATCAGGCTAAAATATGAAATTATTTTAAAACCAAAAATTAGTTACAGAAAATAGGATTTGTTAATTAAATTGAATTCTGTCATTGTACAAGAAGGAACAGAAAAATATTTAAAGGCACATAAATGCTGAAGATTTCTCATTTGTGATAAAAAGCAAATATTTTGTATGATTATATTTTTGTAAAAATAGGCATATATACATAAAATTTATGCAATGGAAATTAATGCTCTCAAACTTTGGTCACATCTCTATATTGCATGGAATTCTGGTGATTTTTTTATCTTCTTATCCTGATTTATTATTTGCCTACAGCCAAGTACTGTCTCTTGTGTAATAACATTTTAAAGCCTGTACAAAACAATAAGAACCAAGTAGTTTTAATTAATTAAATGAGCACAGACCCAGTATAATTAAAGGTACCCAATGAAGGTATTCACTTGGGCACTGTATCATATTACCCATGGGACCTTATACTGGAGCAACTTCAATGAAAGCCATTTGGCAACATTTCATTCAAAGCTCTGAAATATACAGGTACTTTCAAAGTGCCACTTAATCTTGTGAAATCTTTGCCTCATAAGTAATTCTGGATATCAGCACGAATTTAAATACAATGATGTTCTGTTCACCACCACCTATTTAAATTGGGAACAATTTGAATCACCTTTACTCAACAATGATGGAGAGGGTTGAGAAAGTAGGAATCATTCATGGGAATTTAAGGTACTACAAGCATTGCAAATTATGCCATAGAAGAATTTTTTTAACATCTTTATTGCAGTATAATTGCTTTACAATGGTATGTTAGTTTCTGCTGTATAACAAAGTGAATCAGCTATATGTATACATATATCCCCATATCCCCTCCCTCCTGTATCTCCCTCCCACCCTCCCTACCCCACCCTTCTGGGTGGTCACAAAGCACGGAGCTGATCTCCCTATGCTATGCGGCTGCTTCCCACTAGCTAGCTATTTTACATTTGGTAGTGTATATATGTCCATGCCACTCTCTCACTTCGTCCCAACTTACTCTTCCCCCTCCCCGTGTCCTCAAGTCCATTATCTACATCTGCATCTTTATTCCTGTCCTGCCCCTAGGTTCTTCAGAACCTTTTTTTTTTTTAGATTCCATATATATGAGTTAGCATATGGTATTTGTTTTTCTCTTTCAGACTTACTTCACTCTGTATGACAGACTCTAGGTTCATCCACCTCACCACAAATAACTCAGTTTCGTTTCTTTTTATGGCTGAGTAATATCCCATTGTATATATGTGCCACATCTAGAATAATTTTTAAAGACACAGAAAATTGAAAAAATTGAATAATAGGGTTTTTAAACATTTTCTTTTGAAATAATTACTGATACACGGGAAGTTGCAAAGGTAGTACAGAGAGATTCTGTGTACTTTTCACCCAATATTTCCCAGTGATTACTACTTAAATATATCTAGAATAATATCAAAACCAGGAAACTGACATGGATATAAATGTATGTGTGTAGTTCTAAGTCAATTCATCACATGTAATTACCACCACACACAAGATATAAAACTATTCCATCCCAAGAAACATTTCCTTCTTGCTACCTCTTTATAGTCAACACCCACACTCTACCCCACATACACTGCTGCCATCCCTTATCCCCAGTAACCACTGATCTGTTTTCCATCTCTATAATTTTGTCATCTCAAGTAGTTTATAAAAATGGAATCATATAGCATGTAAATTTTTGAGATTAGCTTTTAAATTCAGCATAATGCCTTTGGGATCCATCTAAGTTGTTGCAGGTATCAATAGCTTGTCCCTTTTTACTCCTGTGTAATATTCCATGGTATGAAAACCACAGTTTAGCCATTCACCTACTGGAGAACATTTGGGTTATTTCCAGTTTTTCACCATTACAAATAAAGCTGATATGAATAAAATTGAGGAAAACTCCCTTGGATTCTTTATTTTATGACAGTTTTTATCATAAATGGCTGTCGAATTTTGTGAAATGCTTTTTTTTGCATTTGATCATATGATTTTTCTCTTTAGCCTGTTAATATAGTGGTCTACATTGATTTTCAAATATTGAACAAGGCTACATCCATGAAATAAACTCCACTTACTCATAGTGTATAATTTTTGTATGTACATATTATAGCTTAATTCTATTCACCAATTTTTTTAAAGAATTTTTACATCTATATTCATGAGTGATACTGGTGTGTCATTCTCCTTTTATACTTTGTATGCTGGGATTTGGTGTATGTTGTCAATATTGAGTTTGTTAGAAGGAATTGAGAAGTGGTCCCTCCTCTTTTATATTTTCTGGGAGTGACTGTGTAAAATTGGTGTTATTATTCAAATATTTTAGAAAATTCTCCAGTGATGTCATCAAGGCCTGGAGTTTTCTTCTTTGGAAATCTTTTTAACAATTTACCTTAACTCCAATAGGGCTATTCAAAGTACTTATCTCAAACTGAGGTAGTTGTGGTAGTTTCTGCTTTTTGTTTCTTCCTAAGTTGTAAACTGTATGTATTTAGAGTTGTTCATAGTATTCCCTTATTATCCTTTTGACATCTGCAGGGTGTGTAGTGATATCCACTGTTTAATTACTGATATCAATAGTTTGCATCTTCTACTTTTTTTCTTGCTAGATTTTTGTCAAATTTATTAATTTTCTTAAAGAATTGGCTGTTTATTGTATTGTTTTTCTCTACTGATTTTCTGGTTTTAATCATGGATTCATTTGAAGCTTACTTTAAACTTCTGGGTGTTGAGATTTCCTGTTTTCTTTCTGTTGTTGATATCTAGTTTGCTTTCCTGTGTTCAGAAAACACACTGTGTATGATTTCAACATGGAAAATTTACTGAGGTTTGTTATAAGGCCCAGGGCATGGTCTATCTCATTATATATTCTGTTGGCATTTGAAAAGAGTGTGTATTCTGCTCTTGTCAGGAAGAGTGTTCTCTAAATGTCAATGAGATCCTGTTGACTCATAGTGTCATTGAGTTCTTCTATACCCTTAGTGAATTTCTGTTTAGCTGTTCTATGAATTGCTTGGAGGAGTCTTGAGGTTATCAACTATAACTGGAGATGTGTCTATTTCTTCTTTCAGTTCTATCAGTTTTTGCTTCATACATTTTGCAGCTGTTGTTTGGTACATACACATTAGGATAGATATGTCTTCTTGGTTGATTTATTATTTTATTATGCAAGTTTCCCCTCTCCCTTGAAAATTTTCCTTGCTCCATCATCTCCTTTACCTGATATTAATATAACCACTCCTGCTTTTTGTTAATTAATGAGTGTGTTGTATAACTTTTCCCATCATCTTACTTTCAAAGTATCATTATACTCTGTATCATTATATTTGAAATGAGACTTTTTGCAGATAGCATATAGTAGGGTGATGTTTTTTTAATCCACTCTGCCAATGTCTGTCTTTTAGATGGTGTATATAGACCATTTTCATTTAATATGATTTTTATATAAAAGGTGTAAGTATGCCTTTTTATTTTTTGTTTTCTGTTTGTTCTCCCTGATTTTTATTTGTTTTCTTTATCCTAGCTTCCTCTGAGTTACTTGGATATTTTTTCAAATTCCATTTTGATTTAGCTATAATGTTTTTGGATTTACCTCATTGTATATTGTATTTAGTGGTTTCTCTAGGTATTACAGTACATATACATATATAACATCACAATCTACTGGTGTCAAATATTTTCCACTTTAAATGAAATGCAGAAAACTCACTTCCCTTTACATGATTTTTTTCTTTTTTCAAAATTGAAGTATAGTTGCAATGTTGTTTTACCCTTTACATTCCTTTAGTCTCCCTAGTTATAATATGATTTTTGTAAATATTTCCACTACATACATTGAGAACTACATCAGGCAGTGTTATAATTTTTGCTTTGACCTCAAACATAATTTAGAAAACTCAAAAGGAGGGCTTCCCTGGTGGCGCAGTGGTTGAGAGTCCGCCTGCTGATGCAGGGGACACGGGTTTGTGCCCCGGTCCGGGAAGATCCCACATGCCGCAGAGCGGCTGGGCCCGTGAGCCATGGCCGCTGAGCCTGCATGTCCGGAGGCTGTGCTCCGCAATGGGAGAGGCCACAACAGTGAGAGGCCCGTGTACCACAAAAAAAAAAAAGAAGAAAAGAAAACTCAAAAGGAGAAGGATATTATATTTACCCATTTTTAAAAATAAATTATTTTTTCTTTCTTCATAATGTCCCAAGATTCCTTCTTTGATCATTTCCTTTCTTATTAGAAAACTTCCTGCAGCCATTATTTTAGGGTAGCTCTGTTAGAGACAAATTCCTTGGCTTTCCTTTTTCATAGACTGTCTTGATTTCCCCTCCATTATTGAGGGATTTTTTCCCACTAGATATAGAATTCTGGTTCTATAGTTCTTTGCTTTCAGCACTGAAAAATTATGTGCCACTACATTCTGGTCTTTATGGTTTGTGATGAAAAATCCATTGTCACATGAATTGCTTTTCCCTACAATGCTTCAATTCTTTCTGGATGCCTTCATGATATTTTTTCTTTGTCTTTAGTTTTCAAAATTTGATTATGATTTGTTATGGCATGTTTCTTAGGGTTTACCATGTTTATTGTTCACTCAGTTTCTTGACTCAGCAAGTTTATGTCTTAGAATAAATGTGGTAATTTGCAGCCATAATTTCTTGAAATATTTTTAGCCCACTATCTTTATCTTCTCCATCCAGGATTCTAAGGACATGAATATTAGATATTTTGTTGTACTGACACAAGTTCCTCATGCTTTTTTTTTAGTATATGGTTTCTCAGTTTTCCAGATTGGGTGAATTCTGTTGTGTTGTCCTCAAGTTCACTAACTCTATACTCTGTCCATTCCATTCTGCTATGGGGCCCATTCATTGAGTTTTTCATTTTGGTCATTGCATTTTCTAGTTATAAAATTTCCATTTGGCTCTTCTTTGTATTTTCTATTTCTTTGATGATAGTTTCTATTTCTTTGCTGAATCTTTCTATGTTTTCATTTGTTTCGAAAATGTTTGTCACTGCTTGTTGAAGCATTTTTATTCCTTTAAAATTCATGTCAGATAATTCTAACATTTGTGTCATTTCAGTGTTGACATTTGTTGATTTTTTTTTCTTTTTCACAGTGAGAACTTCCTGTTCTTTTCTATGTCATATGATTTTCTATTGAAATCTGAATATTTGGTTATTATATTATAAGAATGGATCTTATTTAAATCTTGTATTTTTAACAGGCCTCTTCTGTCACAACTCCAGTGGAGGAAGGGCAGGATGCTGCCTTTTTACTTACATGTGAGACAAGTCCAGATTTCCAACTTGGCTGCCACTAAAATCTGGGGGAGGAGAGGATCCTTATCCCTATGGGCAGTGGTGGGAAGCTCACTTCTCCACTTGAGCTCCACTTCAAGCTCACTGCTACATCTCTGGTGATAACACCCTGGCAAGGAGTTATAAGGATGATGCATTATGCCTCCCTACTATGCCTCTACTAACCCCGTGGAAAGAGTTAGCCTTATTACTTCTGAGTGTTGGTGAAAGCCATGAAACCCCTCTAGGTCTCCTCTGACACCACCCCATTGAGGAGGGGTGGAAGTACCTCATAATCACTGGGGGGAGCTAGTGGGATAGGCTTCCCACATGATTACCACTGACACCAAAGGTATGGGGTCTTCTTACTTATCAGTGAGATGAAAGCCCCTGATCCCCAGTGGGTCTGCTCTAATACCATCCATGATTGGTGGTTACAGGGCCTCATTCTTGCCTGGTAAATGTAGAAGTCTAGGTTCTCCACTCAGTCTGTTCTAGTGAGGGTGGTGAAGGGACTGCAGGTTTTTTCTGTGTTGGGCTGGAGTAGAGTGATTATTTTCTAAAAGTTGTTCGTCTTGTGAGGCTGCTACTTCTTCATACTTTGACTAGAGAGAGTAGGCTTTATCTGGAATTTTTATGTTTGTGCTCACTGAATTTTCCAGGTTTCTGGTATCAACAGTACCAAATAGGGAGGTATAAGCCAAAAATCAAACACAAGGAATTCACCATGACGTTATTCCATTGGTCCTGGGGTCCCTTGCCAGTCTGCCCTATTTTCTGACTTTAGAAATTTTTTGTGATTGTTTAATTGTAATGTCCAGGATTTTTAAGCTGAACTTGGAGGCAGAAATAGGGAAAATTAAGTATCCTCCATCTGCTCAGAAGCAGAAATCTCCATACAATATAGTTGTAAGAAGTATGAATGAGTAAATGACTGAGGAAAGGGTAATAGTGATAAATGTAAGAGGAGGTGGAGAATGGCTCTATTCCTATTAAAAGGTTATATATGATATATCATAGGTTGTTTACATACATGTGTATGTATATTTACATGTACATACACACATACATACATAAATACACACACACAGGAGTTATATCCAATTTTAAAGTTTTTCCTTGATGTTGTATGATTGCAGTTTTTATTTTCCTTCAGATTAACTATATTTTCTTCTTTTTTGCTTATCTTTATTCACTGATTTTAATACACAAACTCTAGTACTTGTGAAATGAAAATGTAAACAAGAAAAATGTTTAAAGTATTAGATAACTCAGTGCATTTAATAAATATAACAAGTGTCGTAATACTCAGAGTAAGAAATAGTGTGAAGAAATAGGTATTTTCCTCCCAGCCTGCATTAATATAATTCATCTTATGATATAAAGGACTACTTATCAGTAATGTTTAATTTTTTACATTAACATACTATGAGCGTCAAATTTCACTTGTAGAAATATTTGTGTAGCAGTGTGATTTCCTACAACACTGTCTCACAGGAATTATTAGAATTATAATTAACACTGAGTTATGTTAAGCAAGTATTAAATGTAAGGAATTCACCTGGAAACATCCAGTAACCAGTTGGATATGTGAGCCTGGGATTTCAGAATCCTCCAGGGAATACCAATCAAATGCTGCTCC